>NC_059110.1:91683745-91958745 GCF_020740685.1 Jaculus jaculus
TCATCCCTCACCTAACCTCTGAGTGGACATGAAAGATCACCAGAAGATAAAACTTTCTCATTCTCCTACCAAGCTGCTCAGACCACACCATTCCTGCAGAGAGATGCTGTCAGGCCAGGAAGAAATTGGCAGTACAGGTATCCAAGCTGTCTGCTCCTTCTTGTCTGTCGTGAGTTGAATAGTTCCAGGATTTGGAGTAGCTTCTGTTTTATTTTATTTCTTGCAAGGAGAGAGTAAGAGAGAGAGAGAGAGAAAAAAAAAGAGAGAGAGAGAGAGACAGACACAGAGAGAGAACGGGTCAAGGCCTCCAGCCACTGCAAACAAACTCCAGATGCATGTACTACTTTGTGCATCTGACTTTACATGGATACTGGGGAATTGAACTCAGGATGTTAAGCTTCCCAGGCAAGTACCTTAACTGTAATCCATCTCTCTAGCCCTGGAATAGATTTTTTTGTTCTCTTTTTTTGGGGGGGGGTCTTTCTTTTTCTGTTTTCTTTTCTTTTCTTTTCTTTTCTTTTCTTTTCTTTTCTTTTCTTTTCTTTTCTTTTAGGTAGGATCTTTCTCTAGTGCAGGCTGACCTGGAATTCACTATGTAGTCTCAGGGTGGCCTTGAAACCAGGCGTGGTGGCTCAAGCTTTTAATCCCGGATCTCGGGAGACAGAGGTAGGAGGATCAACTGTGAGCCAGAGTAGCTTTTTAATGGTTACACTTTTTTTAAAAAAAATTATTATTGACAACTTCCATAATTATATACAATAAATCATGATAATTCCCCCCACGTTCTCCTTCACAACTCTACTCTCTATCATATCCCCTCCCCCTCTCAACCAGCTCCTCTTTTGTTTTGATGTCATCATATTTTCCTCCTATTATGTTGGTTTTGTGTAGGTAGTACCAAACACTTTGAGGTCATAGATATCCAAGCTATTTTGTGTCTAGAAGAGTGCATTGTAAGGAGTCATACCTTTCCTTTGGTTCTTACATTCTTCCTACCATCTTTTTCTGCAATGGACCCTGAGCCTTGGAAGGTGTAATAGAGATATTTCAGTGCTAAGCAATCCTCTGTCACTTCTTCTCAGCACTATGGTGACTTTTGAGTCATCCCAGAGGTCACCACCATCTGAAAAGTAAAGCTTCTCTAACCAAAAGTGAGAGTAGCATTAATATATGGGTATGAACAATTAGGAAAAGTGCTTACTGGGCAGTTTGGTGAGCATACCATATATATATTTAGCCAGACAGCAGCAGACATTATCCTCCTAGGGCTCATGACTTCTCCTGTCATAGGTTATCAGCATCAGGTATTTAGTCCAAGTAGAGGGTGGTCAGTTTTCCCCATAAGAGACAAGCCACTATTGCACCCACTGGCTCATTCGGCCTGGCTAGTTCAAGTTACAGCTTGCAGTGTCTACTGCTATTTATCTCCACTGATGACTTTTATCTCTCCCATGGAGCTGCATGCAGCATAGCTTTTTCCAGCCTTTTGTCAGCTGGTCTACATGGAGATTTTCAGCTCAGCACTAGCAGGATTTCTCAGTGCCCTTGCAGCCCAAGCATGTGGAGTCTTCAGCAATAGGGTCTTATTTTGAATGGTCATACTTTTTAAGCAGTTCCCTACAACAATGCGTGGCTCATGGCATTCTACCTGGTGTTCACCAAGTAGGAAGAGATTATGTTCTGCCTGTTCAAAACGGAGCAGGGAAGCCCTGGGGAGGGCTGAGGAAGTAGGAGGGGGGTCCCTGATGCGGGTTAGCCCTTCTCCTCCAGGCTAAAGAGGAACATGGGGTTTGGAGATAAGAAGAACAAAGAAAACAACTCTACCACTTGCTGGCTGTATGAATCTGGCATTCTTCCTAAGTGCCTAGGTTTTCAGCCGTAGAAAAATGAGGAGAGGGGGTGCTATAGTGAACCAGGCTTATATTACAACTAGCCAAATGCCTGGTCCCCACATCACTCTCCCCACCCCAGAACAATGATTCACTGTTGAGGACAGTGAGTTGCAAGTAGCATCCTGAGAAGCAGGTGGTGCTAGCTTTCTCCCATGATCCAAAAAGTAGGGACACAACTGATGTCATTCCCCAGAGCTCATGGGAAGACTGCTGAGAGCTACGGACAAAAGGTTCAGAAAACACAGCAATCAATTAGGACAATAGCATCTAATAGTTTCTGGGTAATCTGGGTAATTCTTCCCAACTCTGGCTTTGCAGCCAAGGCCAAGTCTAATGAGCACAGTGTATACCCTGTGGCCATCATCTAGGAGAAGCGGGCACCTGAGAGAGCTGTAGGAAGCACGTGGGAAACAGGCAACTTCCCCCCATCACTCATTTCAGTTTTCTTTTGGGTTAGCACATTAATTTAAGCCATTTCCATTCTGCCTTCGTTTCAGCCCTCTTCTCATTTGGCTCCCCTGGGGATCCCATTACACACTCTATGTTGCTGTGGAAAGCACAGTTGTGTATTGCATTAGCCAATTGGTCTTTTCAACAACTAGAGCATGGAGTGTCCTGCATTAAGGGACTGTGGCTTTCTGGAGGGAGCTTTGGGATTTGAATTGTCATATACTAAAACTCATCTCTTCCAATCATTCCTTCAAGTCAGGAAGCCCCTGAATGGTGTTCATAACAATAACCATTCAACAGCTGCTTGGGCCTTTTCTGTGCTCTGAAATTGCTACTACCCAAAGCAATCATTTCATACAGCCTCTAGTGTCAAGAACTGTGGCCTCTCAGTGGATGGTGACTCTATGTTGACCATTAACTGGTGCCTTTAATTACTTCCTGCATCTTTATTAATCCATTTGTTAGCAATCTTCCCTTCTCTTTAACTCCTATTTTTGCTTAGAATGGAATAGGTCAAATATTACTGGTCTCTCTGAACTAGGCATTTTTAATTCTTTCAAATTTTCCTCACATGGCTTTGTTTCTGGAAATTGTCCTTGTCATGGGTTTTCACTTCTGGACAATTCCCTTTGTAGAATTGACATGAAATATTGAGCAAGTTAAAAACACCAGATTGCATATGTGAAATGTTTAATCTTGATTGCTAACTTGATTGCACTAAAAAGCATGTAGATTAGCAAAGCACACCTCTGAGTGTGTCTGCAAAGACATTTCCAGAAATAATTAACTAAGAGGGGAAGACCACCTCCTGTATATGGGTGACATCATCTCCTAGGTTAGGGCCAATGGAATCAGAAGAGGGGAAAGGAGAGAGCCTGCTTGTACAATTTCTCTCTCTCTCCTCTCTCTCCCTCCCGGCTACCCTAGTATGAATCGCCTCACCCTGCCATGCCCTCTTTGCCATGATGGACTGAACACCCCCACCAGCCATAAGCAAAATAATTTTTCCTCCCTTAACTTGTTTGCTCAAGTGTCACAGTGACAGGAAGTCTGACAAAGTGGACCATTTATGCATCTGCTTCTCTCAATGTAGATTGAACTGTACATATGCACATGGAAAGATATTTCAAAAACACAGAACAACTTTAAAAGGAGACAGCAAGAGGATTGATGGGATTTGTGTCCTCCTCAAAAGATGGTTTGAAGTCCAGGTCCTCAGAATGCAGCTTTGTTTAGAATGAGAGTCACTGTAGATGCGTTGATAAGATTATAGTAGAGTGGGCCAATGTGACTACTATTCTTGTCACCAAGCATATGAGGAGAAAACAGCCAGGTGATAATGGAAGTGGCATTTGAAGCGATGTGTCCCCAAACCAAGAAATGCCAGTGACTGCCTGTTGCGTCAACGGGAGCTAGCAGAGGCCAGGAAGGCATTTGTCAGAGATTCTTAGAGGAGGAACACAACTCTGCAACACTGATTTTGGACTTCCAGAACTGGAAAAGGTTAAATTTCGGTCTTAGGCACCCAGTTTGTGGCACTTTGTGATGGTAGCCTTAGGAAGCTATGGCCACCATCTATCTGCCAGCCACCGGGCAATGACATGGCTCCTCTCACTGCCAGCCTGTCCCAGCAAGGCCTCCTCCCTCTTGCCTCCAGCTGTCTCCTTGACTTAGCTTACCACCACATCCTGGGTTCAGTCTTTCTTCTCTTTCCCACTGGACGATTAGAAAGTCCTTCCAATAAGTGTTCCTGCTATATGCGTATGTGTGCAAGTGCCTCCAATCTGCGACCTCACCCTCTGCTAGAGGGGTCACCTCAACATCATCATCACATGGAGACACTCCTTTCATTGAAGTCTTGTGATGGCTCCCTGAGTCTTCAGGATCCTGACAAGGAAATCTTAGTTTCTTTGCTTAGCCCAAGCCCTTTCATGATGAAGGCTGCAACCCTGACCTTGGAGGCTCTCCCTCCCTGCTCCACACTCACATGTGCCCTTTGTTCAAGACCCAATGATGCTGTCCATCACAGGGATGCTAGAGACCATTTTCCACACCTTCCAGCTTTCCCCTCTTCTTGCCCAAACCAACTTCTACTCTGTCATCCTGCTCGTTCTCTTTACCTGTCTCTCTTCTCAGTCTCTCTCTCTGCAAATAAATAAAAATAGTCTTTTAGAAATTAGCTTTAGGAAGTCTTCTCTAATCCTTCCATGATGCCCTCCCTACACTGTTAGAAAGGTCACATAAGTCCCAATACATTTTCACCAGTGCACTGTGAGCCTTTGATGCAGAAACCAACATGGTCACAAGGCAGACACCCAACAAGTAATTGCTACTCTTTCTTTCCTTCTTTCTTTGTTCCTTTATTTATTGTCTTCCTTCCTTCCTTTCTTAACTTCTTTTCTCTTTCTCTTTCCTGTCTTAACTTTACATACTGTATTTAGCACTTATTTGGAAGCAGGCAGTATGCTAAGAAGTCACGTGCATTGTTCCATTTCTTCTTCCTACCAGCCCTGTCCGTCAAGCAGCACCATGCTCTTCGTATTACCAAAGAGACTGAGTCTCAGAGATTGCATTAAGTGCCTAAGCACACAGAAAGTGACAGAGTAGAGGGTCCAGCCCAGGCGTGCAAATCTTACTGCCACTGTAAGTGACAGGACAAGCCAACGACCAGTTAAGTGTCACAGTTAAAAGTATGCTTGCAGCAGTTCATCAGAATGTAAAGGGAGACCTCCCTGGCTTTGTTTTCCATTTCAACGTTGACTTGTTTCTTGCTGGGAGAGGAGGGAAAGAAAGAGAAGGGACAGAAAGGAGAGAAAGAAGAAAGAGAAGAAAGGAGAAGAGAGGGAACTCCATTCTTCCATGGTCTTGGGAATTATGGTCCTCATCTGTCACACCCAGCTTGTAGGATCTGTGTCAGAGGAGGGAAGGAGTGAGCACAGACATTATAAACACTAGCAGAGGCAAATAAGGTCTTATTTTTATCTCCTCAGCACAGGACATAAAGCCATAGCTGGGGCTATACCCTAAGCTTTGTTTAACGTGTACTGGTTAACAGTCTGGCAAGGGAGGTGCTTTCCCACACTCACCCCCACCCCACACCTTGTTGGAGGCAAAGACGAATTAAAAACACAGCTGCTCAGAGAGAGATAAATCAATTTTCATCAGTGGAAGGCTCCTGACACCACCCTGACAAATCAATATCTTTCTCCATAATGGAGTCAGTAAAGCCGCAACCAAGTCACCAGGAAGCGCAAAGCAGCCTCATAAAGAATATCTGTCGCAAAGCACTAGAATAGCCAAATCTGAATTTCAATTATCCACTATCAAGGGCACACCGATATCTTCAGTGAGCAGTCCATCAGAACTTCATGGAGCCAGACGTCACCACTCCCACTCAACGGCACCAGGAGCATCCCGAGTTCCAGAAGCTCCAAATGGCCAGGAAACAAGTCTTGCCCAACCCGTGAGAAGCACCTCGTCTCCCCCAGGGCGACAGCAAGCTCTGTCACTCCATCCGGCCGCTGATAGAAAACCTCCTTGCTGGGCTTGGCCCGGACACCATCCACTTGCCAGGATTCTAGGCAGGCACCTTGGACCGCCAGCATAAATGGACCTGCAGAGACTAAGGAAGCTGGGCACTATCCTGTACGGCCCCAGTGGGAACGCACCCAGCCCGGGCCGGAAGAAGGCACTCCGCCTCTGTTGGCAATGCTGCACTCTGCTTGTGCCTCACTTCCTGTCGCCCTTTCATAGACTTCTGGGGAGTGAAAGAGGCCAGGTCCCTGCCAGTGGCAGCCTGTCCCACTGCTCTGCAGTGGGGTGCTCTGGATCTGTGACTGTGACAGGGACCACACAGGTAGCCTCTTGCCTAGGTCCAAACCTGGCAGGTGTCACTTATCACCTGAGAGTTCCCACAGGCCTCAGTTTCCCTGTCCATGAGAGGAAAGGATGGCTGTCACCACAGGTAACTGTCATGGAAGGCTTGACCCCAGCCAGGAGCAGTGAATGCTCTTGAAAAAAACAAAAAGAAAATCATCTCGGTAACAAGCCAGTGACACTGGTATTATCTGAGCCATTCCTGCACTGATGAGAAAATTGAGCTTTGGAAATCATAATGAGCACATGGGAGCTCAGGAAATGGCTCAACAGTTAAAGGCACTTGCTTGCAAAGCCTGCTGGCCCAGGTTCAATTCCTCGACACCCACATAAAGCCAGATGCAAAAGATGGCACAAGCATCTGGCATTCCTTTGTAGTGGCAAGAGGCTCTGGCATGCACAAGCGTGCCTGTACATGCACACATACACACACGCAAACACGCACATAATAAATAAATGAAAATATTTTCAAAGAACAAACACAAACACTAGCCCCAAGCACAACACCTGGCACCATGGCAGGGCTTGGCAGGTGTCGCCACTACTACTTCAATAATATTTAATAATATTTGCTGCCCACGTGAAAAGCTGTTTCATGTACCCAAACATGACTGATCTGTGTAGCATTTAAGGCATTCAGAATACTGCAAAACAACCTTCCCAGCTCACATTGTTGAGTAATGATAAGGAGCCCAAGTGAACACGAAGATACATGATGTCACTTCTCTATTTATACTCCTTCATGGCTCCTCCCTGTCTTTTTTTTTATTTTTTTATTTTATTTTATTTTTTTTGCTTATTCTTATTTATTTGAGAGCGACAGAGAAAGAGGCAGAGAGAGAGAGAGAGAGAGAATGGACGCGCCAGGGCCTCCAGCCACTGCAAACGAACTCTAGACACGTGCACCCCCTTGTGCATCTGGCTAACGTGGGACCTGGGGAACCGAGCCTCGAACTGGGGTCCTTAGGCTTCACAGGCAAGCGCTTAACCGCTACACCATCTCTCCAGCCCTCCTCCCTGTCTTTTTGATGAATCCCAAGCGAACTCCTCATCATCTTAGCCAATGGTCCGTTTAATCTGACTGGCTTGGCCTGTCCAGCCTCAGTCTCTGGTACATTCCTTCCAGACTGCTGTAACGGAGCATCAGGCTGGGTGACTCAAAGGGTAACATGCCTTCTTCACAGTCCTGGAGGCGGAAGAGTCCAAGGCCAGCGGGTCTGCGTGGCTGAGCTCTGGGTGAGGGCTCTTTCGTTATCTCGTAAATGGTGGCTTCCTTGATGCACCCACACACGGAAGAGACAGAAAGTGTCCCAGTTTCTCTTCCTGGAGGACACTGCTCTCACTGCAGACCTTTCCCCTCAGAAGCTCTTCTCCACCTCCTCGGCTCCCACAGGCCCCACTTCTTAACGCCCGATAGAGCCGCTGAACAGAGGGAAGATTTACTTTGCTTGTGTTTTCAGGCCTGTCAGTCCATTATGGCAGGGCGGGTGTGAGGAAAGAGAACAGGTTCACATCCGTGGAAGCCAGGAAACAGAAAAAAATAAATAAATAAAGGTTGGGGAGATGGTTCAGCAGTTAAAGGCATTTGCTTGCAAAGCCTGGCGGCCTGGGTTCCATTCCCAAGTACCCACGTAAAGCCAGAGACACAAAGTGGCACATGGGTCTGGAGTTTTTTTGCAATAGCAAGAGGCCCTGGCATGTCCGTTCTTTCTCTCCCTCTCTATTTCCTTGCAAATATAAATATTTAAAAACAATGCTTTAGTAGGAATTGGGGGAGAGGTTGGAAGAGAGGAGGTGAAAAATTAATCAAAACTAAGGATGTACAAAAGCTACATTGGGGGGGGGGTGGCTGGAGAGACGGCTTAGGAGTTAAGGCACTTGCCTACAAAGCCTGAGGACCCAGGTTTGATTCCCCAGGACCTATGTAAAGCCAGATGCACAAGGTGCCGCAGGTGTCTGGAGTTTGTTTGCAGTGGCTAGAGGCCCTGGGGGGCACCCATTGTCTATCTGCCTCCCCCTCTCTCTCAAATAAATAAAATAAAATAAAAGTATGTTTTAATCCTTTTAAAAATATTTTATAAAATATGGAACACTTCATGAATTTGCATGTCATTCTCACACAGGGGCCATGCTAATCTTCTCTGTATCCTTCCAATTTTAGTATATGTGCTGCCGAAGCAAGCACGAATAAAAGTTATTTTTTTAAGCCACATGGAAGCATACTACTTTGAAAACTAATTAAAAATATAATTTTTTAGCCAGGTGTGGTGGCATATGCCTTTAAACCCAGCACAGGGAGACTCAGGTAGGAGGGTCACCATGAGTTTGAAGTCAGCTTGGAGCTACCGAGTGAGTTCCAAGTCATCCTGGGCTAAAGAAAGACCCTGCCTTAAAAAAAAATTTTTTTTTTTTAGAAGTTGGGATGAAGATACCCTATGGGTGGCAAAGTTGCTCCCACAGACCATAGGTTAATGCCCAAAATCCTATTGCAGGAGGGAGATACTTCCCTGAGTTGCTAAATAGGGAGGCCACAGAGGCCCATAAAATAATACAGGCCATGGGCATTGCTCTCGGTTGTCTACCGAAATCAGATGGTAAGTCCTTATTGCTGAAGATAGCACATGCTTCAGTTGGAGTACATGGAGAACTCAAGCTAGAACTGACTTTTCTCCCTGCTTTCACAGTGCGGGATAGTGCTCTGCAGGCTGCTGGGGGCAAAAAAAAAAAAAAAAAGTCAATGGTCTTCCCTAGTGGTGGACACTGCATGCTCCACATCAGACTTGCCAGGCAAGTTATATATGCTGGTGCAATAGCGGCAACATTCATGGAGGCAACTGATCACTTTCTGATTGGATTTAAGACCTGCTCTACAAGTGGGAATTCATTCCTGGTAGTGTAAGTTTGGTCACAAGCCCACGGCTGAGGAGGTCATAGGCCGTTGAGGTTGTCCGGCTAATTTGACATATCAAACTGCATACTGCACAGTTATGTCAATACCTGTAGGTCAATGCAGCTGTCAGTCAGCCTTGGTCAGAGAGGCTGCTTTCTGCAATGGGCAGAGGTCAGCGCAGAAATACATATCTGGACAAAGCATTGAGAATAAATGGCTATTGTGTGCTCAGCCTTATATGGGACGCCCGTGCCACCCTCTTCAAGGCTCAGGGAACATTATGAAAGCGGAGGGGAAAGAGCGTAAAAGCGAGAGGATGGGGAGGAGTTCTGTGGAACAGAGTCTGTGCCGTGCAAGTCACGACCTGTATCCTCATGAAGCCCCAGCAGCCAGCCAGCCCTCTGTCATGAGTGAGAGAAGGGTTCCGAGGCCCACTCCTCCTGAGGAGCTGCAGCCGGTCCGCTGACGGCTGCTGGGGAAGGTCGGTCGTGTTCTTTGGGAGTGTCACCACTGGGAAGCTACCCAAGATCTTGTGGATAAGACTATACCCAGATTCGTGCAAACAACTCTAATTAAACTCAGTGGATCACACCAAAATAAATACATAAATAAATCAAAGTCAGAGGGGGTTCTAGGAGCAAGGGAACAAGGGGTCAAACTGGAAGAGGGGCAGAAGATGAGAATAGGGAGTGAATACGGTCAAAATATGTTTTATATGTACCTATGAATTAAACTGTTAAAATAAAATAAAAATTTAAAACAAATAAAACCAAACATAGGAAGGAGATAGGAAAAAAATTAATAGCCCCCACAGGAATGTTCCCTGGTGACCTAATTCTTCCAACTAAGCCCCGCCTCCAGCTGTCCACCACCTGTAAATAATACATTCACATTATGAGCTCATCAAGGGATTTATTCATCTCTTAGGAACTAATTGTCTCTAGAAACTTCTCGCAGACAAACCCAGAGGTGTGTCTTCCTAACCTCCTAGGCACCACTCAATCCAATCCGGTTATCAATTAATATTAACTATCACACACGGCACCTGCTTCAAGGAAGGGTTCAGACTCCAGCATAGCCATTAGGAGACTCCAGCGTGCAGTCCTGGACAAGTGCCAATGGTCCCACGCCCTGGTTCACGGGAAATGTCCTGTCCAACTATGCATCAGAATTTTGATGCACGTTGTCACGTCTGCTTATAATGCCATTCATTCTCTATCCTGGGGAATATTTCTCTTCCCCTGTAAGAGCCATCTCCTCAGGAAGCCTTCCCTGCACCCCAGGACAGACTTAACATTTTCTCCCCCAGTGTTCCCAACAGGGCTTGTATGCCCACACCACAACAGCATGGTGAGAAGCTTCCAATTCCTTCCACATGGAGTTGGGGTCTGCTGGATAGCCAGGCCTCATTGTTAGACCATCTCAAGGACCTAACTCAGGTCCCAGTATGCATGTGAAAAGGTTGTCTTGTCTTTATTTTGAGTCATGATGGGTGGGATGATCATAATCTTGTCCTTGATCAACCAAAGGTTTTAATACAGTCCTGGGGACATGACCAATTAATTCCACAGAGCCTACTCTGGCTAGGTGAATCAGGAACGTGACTTTTTAAGAGCCTTAGGTAGCTCATGGGATGCCTAGGACATTGGAGGACCAGTCTCAGACAACTGCAGCCTGAAATGACTCTGACATGACATTGTCAGGCCATGCTGGTGAGCACCCCATCACGGCCATACACCTTGGGGCCAGGACACTTCAACTCCTACCCCAGGCTTTAACTAGTGAGGAACACGGATCTGCAGAAGCAATGATGCCTGTATTTTTGAGGAGAGGACCAGGCACAATGTGATCCCAGGTCCCCAGGTAGTAGGCTGTGTAGTTTACAGCCTCATGCTTGGGTGGATCCACCATGTATAGCAACCTAGATGTGGACTGTGGATGAGCCAGGGGCCAGGAGCCAGATGGGAGCTGAGTTGCTTGAAGTCTTCATTTGGGAAGCAGCCTAGAGCTCTAATCCACACTCTCTCTTCCTAGGTACAACAGTTCACAGATCTCTGCCTCCACCGAGATGTTGTGACATAATAGGACTGAGTTTCTTCCCAGTAAATGCAAGAGAAATGGGTCTCTCTAGGTTGGTGTATCTCCTTAGTTTCTCGTTCCTGTTGGCTGATCTGTTACCTACCATGGTCTAAAAGCTAGGGGCTTGTCAGGAACACGATGGGCACACTCTTCTGATCCCAGATGAAGTTTTCTGGGTGGACACACATGAGTTGCCTGGACATCCTGGTAAAATGCAGGGAGTGTCTGGGTAGGGTCTCATCTCTGCATTTCTTACCAGCTCCAAGATGAAGTCAGTGCTGCTGGTCTGAAAAACATGTTAAAATTGGACCACCGTGGCTGAGGAGATGGGGCAGTGGTCAAAAGCACTTGCTTGTAAAGGCTGATGTCCAGCACCCACGTGAAGCTGGATGCAAAATGGGCATCCACCTGTGATCTCTATGGAAGTAGGAGATAGAGTCAAGAGAGTCCACAGCTCCCAGGTCATGTGATCGCTATGGAAGTGGAAGACAGAGCCGGGAGCTCACAGGCCGGTTAGACTGGCATTTGTTTGCAGTGGCAAGAGACACCATCTCAAAGAAGGAGGAAGGCAAGCACAGACGCCTCGAGGCTGTCCTCTGACCTCCACACATGCACTGCAGCACACGTGCACCCCCCCTGCCCGATCCAAGTAAAACTTCATGAAGTTTTATTTGTTATTTTTATTGACACCTTGCATGATTGTAAACAATATCCCATGGTAATTCCCTCCCTCCCCAGATTTTCCCCTTTGAAACTTCACACTCAATCCTATCCCCTCCCCCTCTCAGTGTCTCTTTTATTTTGATGTCATGATCTTTTCCTCCTATTATGATGGTCTTGTGTAGGTAGTGTCAGGCACTGTGAGGTCATGGATATCCAGGCCATTTTGTGTCTGGAGGAGGACGTTGTAAGGAGTCCTACCCTTCCTTTGGCTCTTACATTCTTTCCGCCACCTCTTCCGCAATGGAGCCTGAGCCTTGGAAGTTGGGATAGAGCTGTCTCAGTGCTGAGCACTCCTGTCACTTAGTTTTAAAGAAGGAAAGTGAGCTGCCTTTCTGAAAACATAGACTCCCTGCCAGAGATACAGGCTGCTTCCCACCTCGCTCCATACTCCTACTCAGGCCAAAGGGCTTCCCTCACAGGAGGTGCCAGAAGTCTGTGGAACCCACAATTGTAGGCAGACACTTAACCCACATTCCACTAAACAAGGGTGTATTTTCTGTCACAACTAAGAGTTCCATGTGCAAGGTCAGAAGGCAAAGGAAAATGGAAAAGTGACAGAGTCTCTAGAGATGAGGTCTAGCAGCCTAGCTGGGCCTCCACAGCTGCGTGTGGCCCTCTTCAGACAGATGGTCCTTATGCAGAGAACTCCTGGGCTCTCCAGCAAGTGAGCAAGAAGGAATTCAGGAAAGAGAACAAACTGAAGAAAAGTGCAGAGCGATGCAACAGACCCTCCCAAAATGTCAAGGGTACGTGGATTGCAAGAACGAAAACTGGGGCTGGAGAGATGCCTCAGTGGTTGAGGTGCTTGCCTGCAAAGCCCAATGACCTGGATTTGCCAGGGCCTGTTGCCACTGCAAACAATCTCCAGATTCATACACCACTTTGTGCATTGGCTATAAATGGGTACTGGGGAATCAAACCCAGGCCATCAGGCCTTGTAAGCAAGTGTCTTTAACCACTTAGCTATCTCTCCAGCTCCCAATCTAGTTTTCAATAGTCTGTTACACATCAATTACAGGGCTGAGCCAAAAAAAAAAAAAAAAAAAAAGCCTTTGTCACCTCAATCCTCACATTGGCCTCAAGAGATGGGGGCTGATATTGCCCCACTTTAGATGCGGCCTGACAGAGACTGTCATTTACCCACAACCAGCTCTGCCCAGCCCATCACTCCTGCAATAGTAGTGAGGTATGCCACCTGCTCTTAGAGAGGTGATTGTGAAGTTTTGGCTCTCTGTGATTGGAGTCATGAGATCTTTCTGACATCTTATTTCTAGAAAGCCCAAGAGCTCTGGGGAATTGTTGTGGCATGGAATCAACCTTGGGAACTCTCACACAACAACATGACGACACTGAATACATACATGTGTCACAGGCAAAGAAACTACTCAAAGGTCAAAAGGTGATGCTCCCTCCTATGCCCAGGATAATTCCCAAAAGCACCCTCTGGAATGATGCAAGGCTCTTATCTAAGCTGGAACAACAATATAAATTTCACACTCTCTTGGAGACTGCCAGGGCATGTCAGCCACAGCTGATGCCACCCTGAAGTAAAAAGAAAAAAAACAGAAATAGTTTTATTTCTCCCAAATTTCCCCCCAGCTTCCTTGGCCACAGAAAAATTTATCTCAATTTCTAAAACAGAGTATACTAGTCCCTAACTAAAATGGCATCAATCTTCTTGTACCCCCCAGATAAAAGCTTGCTTAAAATCCAGAAGATGAATGTCCTGTTGCCGGTGGTCCAAGCTCAGAGCGAAGGCGAACAGAGATGTCTTCCTCCCAGACACACAATTTCCCACTTCCCGCAAGCCCTGATGTACTGGAAGGGTTACAATCAGCCAGGCAAGAAGTTGGGCCAGTGGGGCACAGAGCACGGTCATCCCACAGTTGGGTGGTCCAGCCCGGTGACAATAAAACCACCCTAAGAACCTGTACCTTGTCATCGCCAGGGTAGCTCTGTCTCCCGTGGGCTGCCCATGAGACTGAGGGATTAATTCACTTGCACTTTTTGACGGGATGACCTGACTGAGCTTTGCAAGTGTTTTCTGAGATAGGATCAGTAGGGGCTGGTTCCTGTTGGCCATTACTGCACCAGCCAAAGCTCTATCAAGCTCTCACCCATTGGCACTGATACTAATGAGTGAGTTCTAGCCAGTGCTGCCCAAGGGCTCAGAGCCAAGACCCAGAGTGGCAAATGATTAGGTTACTGTCAATTACAATGGAAGGATGGCCAAAGGCTCCTAAAAGGAGAAGCTATATCTGGCACTTCCTCATACAGTACACATGTATTGTACATATTCTGTGCCCCAGACCAGAATTAACAAGAGAGACATAATGCCCTGGGGGTAGTCATGTTCTCATTGCTGGGAAGCCATACCTGACCATGAGCAGCTTAGGAAGGAAAGAGTTTATTTCTGCTCATAGTTCTGGAGGAGGGTAGAGTCTGTCATGGCAGGGAAAGCACAGCAGGAGTGGTAAACAAGCATCACATGGTCCCATCGGCAGGGAGGGAGCAGAGTCAGAGCAAGCAGGGCTGGGCTGTCACACCTCGAAGCACACCTCCAATAACGTGCCTGCCTCCTCCGGTAGGGCTTCATCTCCTAAAGGCTCCAAAACTTCCCTCAACAGTGCCACCAGCTGGGAACCAAGTATTCAAATACACGAGCCTATGTGTCACATTCCTATCCAAACTACCACAGCATGTCCAAACGATGCCTTTGACCGCTGAGAGGTTTTCACATCCATCCGTAAACCTCCTGTGTAATTCTCCTCCAGCGATGTTTCTCACACCAGAATTCACCAGCTAGAATGCTTGCCTCTGGGCCAGGGAGCTGGTTTTGTTGGTAAAGCACTTGCTATACCAGCGTGAGGAGCTGAGTTCAGATTCCTCAAAATCTACATAAATGCCAGATGAGCATGGTGGCATGCCTATAATCCCAGGTTTTGGGAAGTGGAGATGGGATACCCAGGGCAAGCTGACTAGCTAGACAAGTCAAATTGGCATGCTCTAGGTTCAAGTGAGAGACCTGCTTCAATGAGTAAGGTGAAGAGTGATTAATAAAGACACTTGAGTTCCACCTCTGACCTCCAAATGCCGACGTGTGCACACACATGCACACACACACGCACACGCACACACACACACACACCTGTACTCATGTGCATCACATACATGGGAACATGTATATACACACATACCACATGCACAGAAGAATGCTTGTTTCCACCTAAACCATGAAGTCCCCAGGGCTTGGGCCCTACACTATTGATGGTCATGTAACACTTACATCCTTTAGGATGTCTAGGAGAAGTTCAGCAAATGCATTTTGATGAAGAGGCCTGTGTCAGGAAGGGAAGCTTATAACTGAACCCATTCCAGGGACACTGATGTGTGCCCTGATGAGAACAGTACCAAGTCACCGACTAGAGAGACAGCAGGTGCCCAGGGATAGGCACTGAAGGAAGCTGTCCCAGAGTGCTGCACTGAACCTGACGTTGGAAGAGGTCAGCTGATGAAAATCACAGAAGACAAGAAGGCAATACTGTGAATAAGCAGGAGACCAAAGCTGAGGGACCAGTAAGAAAGAAAGCTGGAAAAGAGTGACCTGTAGGTTTGACCTGAGTTAAGGCTTGTCCCCTGTACAATTGCAACCAGGACCTGGAAATGTGGGTGGGAAGGAAAAGAGGTTGGGCACCAAGTGGCAGTGCCATGCCATGACAAAGCTCTGTGTTTTGGTCCACGGGCATAGTGGGGACAGGAGAGAGGAAAACGCTCTGGAGGAACGGTGCAGAAACACCCATTCTGAGTCAGATACAGCCCCCACTCACGCCTGGGCCCCAGAGAACCATTATCACATCTTGTAAGCGGCACTCCCTCCCTTGGCCCTGAAGGACTATAAATAGCCACGCAAAGGTCTCAGCTCCCAGCTCAGCCTCAAAGACTCCAGGGGCACAGTCAGATATAACTCAGCTCTGCTGCTCATTTCTCTGTCCCTGGGGGAAGCCAGCTTTTGGTCCCCTGGCAATATTGGTAGGGCGCAGCAGGCGCAGCTGATCACTGGCATCTTCTTGATCCTGAATCCTATCTCGAGATCCTCTGCAGATACCTCACCACTCAGCACAAAGAATGGGAGATCTTCTACCTGGTGGCCACACAGAGGTCTCCTTGATCCCACTGAAGCTAAGACTCTGTGGCAGGAGCTGCGCTGAAGACCACTGCCTGATGGCACCAGGTGAAGATTTCAGTCACAGAAGGGCTGAGCATCGCAGCTGAGCTCTGGAAAGCCTGAGTGCTGCTCAGCTGGCTAATTCCTTGGAGCTTTCCTTCCTACCCTTCTCTGGGGACTTTCAGGAACCGTGACTCTTCCGCGGCCATCTCAGGAAACTTTGGTAACCACTACAGATGCTGTAATGGAACTTGCAATAGGGCCTTCTGCCTTTCTTACTCCCTGAAGAGTTTGACCTTAGCTGTCTGAGGAACAAGGTTCTAAATGTCTTCTACAAGCAATGAGGCATAGAGAGAAAGACAAGCAGTGTAAACAAATGCTGGGATCTGAATTTGCTTTCAGAAAAGTCTGGGAGCTTCCTTGACCTTTAATTTCCTCACCTGCACAACAAGAGTCACACCTGCTATTCTTACCACTGCGGACTGTCAAATCAGATGGCAATGTGCACATGACGGGTCCCTGGGACCCATGAAATCGCAGGGGAAAACAGTTCATGTGTCAACCCCCAGTCCAGAAGGCTATGTTTAGCTGGCCTCTAAGGATCAGGTACAGCACCCCCAAATACTCTGCAAGGGAGTCTGGCTCCCATCTACCCCATGAGGGACTTGGCTGGACCCTTCTTCCTTCATTGTGAACATAAACTGTGGTGAAAGAAGAAAACCACCAAAATTCATGACTTACTGTAGGCCAGGCCCTGTGCTGGGCACCTATGTCCTGATTTAATTAAATGTTCCTACTAACCCTTGATAAACAGACATATGGCAGGATATAAATATGTGTGACTTATTTATTTATTATTTTAGGGGAAATGAAAGGACATAGACTCAGATCTCTGTGGGTAAAGGTCCTTTTCCTTCTTGATTCTTTTCTCTTTTTCTTTGAGGGTGCAGGGTAAGCGGAGACTCTTCCAGGGAAGACAGTGAGGTAGTGCTGTGGTTGGCCTTTCTTCTTCATTCCCCTGCTCTTCATTCCTGGGCATCCCTTGTGCCCTGGATGTGGGCCAAGGGGCAGCATACACCAGTGGCAGAGTGTTGCTGCACACACCCCCTCGACAGCAACCCTGGCTCTGGGCTCTGGGACAGATGCCCGGGAGGCAGACTCCCTCTTGTGTGGCCACAGGCCAGGGCAGCAGAAGGGCTAGTGAGCCTCATGCCCACCTGGCCAAAGGATCTGTGTAGGCCTTGGTGCCAGGAGTTGAAAGCCATTCTGGATAGGCAGCCAAGAGAACTCAAAGCTTCTCTGGGCCTTGGGTCACCATCCCAGGGCCACCTGCCACGTGCCAAGTATTTGTGTGTGTGTGTTTGTGTGTGTGTGTGTGTGTGTGTGTGTGTGTGTGTGTGTGTGTGCATTTGCCTAAAAATCACACTGATATGTATCTAAGGACAAGTCTATGATACAGGAAGTGTGTTTTCACTCTAATTTATAGATAAGTCATGATTATAACTGGGGACAATTTTTCTTTGGGAGATACTGGGAAACGCCTGGAGACAGTTTGGGCAGTCAGGATATTGCAGTGTTGGTTACCGCTGGCCAAGCAAGACAGCTAAGTATTCTACAAAAGCAGAGGACAGATCCCATCACAAAGACATATTCAACTCCAAATTTAAAAATCCACAAAGGATGTTTTCCCTGAAGTCGGGTCTCTTTTCTGTTAGAGAGTGTGGGAACCCCTTGATTTGTCATTCCAAGAATAGAATCTCAAAACTTCTCTGAGTTCTGGCCAGCAAACCTCAGCCAGCTGTAACCTGGCTGCTCAAGCCAGAAACTACAGCCAGGCAGTCACCTAACTTGTCTGCTAGCTGCAGTTAGACCTCTGCAAGCAGGAACATAGCAGGTCCAAATGATGCGCTTGGGGTAGAAGGCGGATATGGCCTAGGTCTCAGACCTCTGTGAGACCAGTCAGCAAACGCAGCCCTGGGTTTTGCCTCCAGCATTCGAGGCTCCTGACTCTCTTTGTCTCTCTTCAATTAGAGCAGGGAGAATGGCTTCCCCTGATGTCTGTGGACAGACATGCACCCCCCCCACACCCCATAGCATTCCTACAAAGTGCTTTCAACCCTGCCCAATAAAGAACAAGCTCCGTCATTCTGAGTTGGATGGGGTTCACCTGGGAGAGCCCCCCTCTGCTGCCTCACCTTCGCTGGCCCCACTGAGAAGAACCTTCTGAGTGAGTTCCCCAGAGACAGCTTAGGTAATGGACTCTATCAGGGAAGATGCCAAAGAACTAAAGGGATGGAAGGAGCAAATTCAGTAATTAGGATCCTTGTGTTGACACTTGAGCATCTGCCTTAGACCAAGTCATCAATGTGCTCACGGTCCTACCACCTGCCTTCTCGGCTCCGGCCCTGTCTAAACGCCCTGCCACCATCCTGCTAGTGGGCTAGACTCCTGTGTGAGGCATGAAGATCCCAACCTGGGGTATCATGGGCTCTGGAAGGAGTCGGCGGTTGCCATGGCTACATCTAAGTGGAGTCCTATCCACCTCTCTCTCCCCTGCCACCCACAGTCATTCCCAGCCATTGTTCAACTCCCTCTGGTGAGTACCTTCCCCCGTGTCCATCTGGGAATTAATAGTTACTCAAACACCAGTTTGGCAATTACAGCACCAACTGTATCCCCTGCAAACTGGTAATTAATGGACAAGAATAAGCATTTCTCCTGCCTTCACAAGAGCAACTACGCTTGATCCCAGCACATAAGGGAAAATTCCTCCTTCCAAAAGAATGTCAGCTAATAAATGTAGAAAGGGCAGAATCGGAAATCACTATTTTGCAATTACCAATGAAAGCGTTAATTCGGGTTCCAATATCAGAGCAAATGGACTATGTACAGGGCGGCATTACCTCATCTGCCAGAGGGGAGGAGGTGATCTGAGGAGGGGAAAGGATGCCATGAAGTGACCTGGCAGTTGCTTCATTAAATGAATAACCAGCATTTGCACGTCGACGAGTGGGGCCACTCTCAAAGGTCCTTCCTGTCTGATGTGAGAGGAAGTGTGCAGCTTCATACAAACTCCTCTAGCCAAAACCTTTCTCCTGAATCAAATCAAGTTATTTTACTTTTTTAAAAAATGCATGGTATAGGCTGGAGAGATGGCTTAGCAGTAAAGGCGCTTGCCCGCGAAGTCTAAGGGCCACGTTCCACTCTTCAAATGCCATGTAAGCCAGACGCACAAGGTGACACAAAGTGCGCAAAGTCACACATGCAAACAAGGTGGCACACATGTCTGGAGTTCAATCACAGTGGCCGGAGGCCCTGGCGTGCCAATTCTCTCTCTTTCTCTCACTCTTGCTCTCATTCTCACTCTCTTGCACAAAATAAAAGGCCAGTCTCTTGGGCTTGACACACACACACACACACACAAAAAAAATGTATGGTAGGATTAGCCCAGAACATCATGTTTCCCACATCCCTGCCTCTGACTGAGGCCTCTGAGCCCCCACAGTGAATACCAATAACCCTACCGAAGACCCTCGGCAGAATTGGGGTGGGGGAGAGCAGGCCTGTGTGCCCAACCTTTATTGAAGAAAAAATCCATAAGATAAAAAGATACTTGTTTGCGCTTGTGTGGAGGGGGGAATGCTAGGGCCTCTTACTGGGACAAAGGAACATTGGGAGCTTGTGTCACTTTTTATGTTTTTTGGGGAATTGAACTGGGGATGGCAAGCTTTGCAAGCAGGTACCTTTAACCACTGAGCAATTCTCCTAGTTCCAGTGACATCAAATTCTTAAGCCAACACATAAGAAAACCAGGGGAGGGAGGGGCAAGGAAAGTGAGAGTACAAGAAAACGCTCAGGGAGAATCAGAAGGTGGGGTCAGTGGGGAGCACAGTTGATGTGCTTTCTTCCAAAAGTCGATAGTAAATGAAGTCTGAATGGCAACATTTTTCATAATCACTGGAAAATGTTATCAATTCAAGAGCTCATCCCACTGATGATTGGATACATGAAATGCAGTATAGCCATAGCGTAGGATATTATTTGGCAATAGAAAGTACTAGGATATTGATACATGCTACTATGTGGACAAACCTTGAAACCAGTATACCAAGGGAAAGAAGTTTGTCACAAAAGGCCACATTTAGAGGCAGAAAATAGAATAATGATTATATGGGGCTAGAGAGGTAAGTTTGTAGGAAACTGGGGGAGTGAAGTGGGTACAGGATCTCTTGTAGGGATGATGAAAATATTCAAAAATTCACAACTTTATGAATACACCAAATATGTGGAATCATATACTTTATATAGACAAAGTGCATTGGGTGAGAATTGTATCTCAATAAAACTATTTTTTAAAAAACTCTCTCCCTCTCTCTCTCTCTCTCTCTCTCTCTCTCTCTCTCTCTCTCTCTGTGTGTGTGTGTGTGTGTGTGTGTGTGTGTGTGTGTGTGTGTGTAGCTGAGCTTTTTAGTTAAAAGAGACAGGATAACAAAACACTGCAGGCTTGATTCCTGTCTTCAATGGCCCCTACGTTTTGGAAGTTACAATGCTATGCAAACATTAGAGAGATGGCTGAGGCCATCCGAAAGTTAAGGTAAGCAGTGAGCTAGCGAGCAAGCGAGAAGGGGCCAGCGTGGAGAGGAGACAGCGCAGCAGCGACAGAGTCCAGGAGATTAGTCGTGTCAGCAGATGGGTAGCACGGTGGCCACATCAATGGGCTCCATTCCAGAGAGGCAAGCATCTAAGAGACATGGTCTGAGGGTGATGGATAGTTTCCCGGACAGGGGTTCAGCATGGAAAGAGGAAAATGCAGGAAGGACCCCTGTGGTGCAAGGTGCGCATACCTCTCTTACCTTGATGTACACAGACGTCAGTGGCTATGTAACTATCCCAGCTTTGTCCACTGAAGGGACTCAGGACCAGGGACAGTCTGGAAGGCCATGAGCTCACCTAGAGCCCGGATCTTGTTAGTGTTTTCCACCAACAGGAACCTGTATTTGCTAAGCAAAGGTAATTAGGTAATGGGTCGTTACAGGACAGAAGAACAAAGGACAAAGTGGGAGGACAAGGAGATGACTGAGCAGGTAAGGGCACTGGCTGAGCGAGTGAGACACTGAGTTCTGTCCTCGGCACTCAAGGAAAACGCCGGTGTGGCTGCCCACGTCTGCTACCCGAGTTCTGAAGAGGGCAGAGGCAGGAGGATCTCTAGGGCTTACTGGTCAGCCATTCTAACTGAAAGAGTGGGGAGCTCCAGGTCCAGAGAGAGGCCTGCCTCAGGGAAATAAGATAGAGAAGGACACCTGACGTCTTCTGGCCTCCACATGCATGCTCATGGGGCGTATGCACACACACATGTATATGCCACACACACTCATGGATATAACACATCCAAAATAAATAAATAATTCAAGAGAAATATAAAATAAGCCTAGATTACCAACATGCTGGGCCCAAAGCTAAACCCCTGATCAGAGAAGCAGGGGTGTAGGAAGACACAGGAGTCAGCACAGGAGGGCTTCCCTGGAGCCAAATGAGAGTTTCAAAATCAATCATGAACATTAACAAGGGTTGGTCCTCTTGAATAAAGTAAAATTTATGAGTCGACACTGATATACAGAAATGAATATAAGAAGGGCGAAGGGACCACTCTTCTTTTTTTTAGAAAGCCAGCCACAACATGTACAAGGAATGATGGAATTAGAAAATCACCATTTAGCAAGGATCATTACAATAATTCAGGCAAGAAAAAAAAAATCAATGGGTGATAAAAACCAGAGGGTGAAAGAGAAATGAGAAATGAAATTTTACATGGTCTCCTAATATGTCTCTGGAAGACACATCTTCATCAAGTGATAAGAACGAGTGCTGTCAGAGCTGGGACCCACAGAAAGCCTGTGCCTCCAGATAGGAGGCAGCAAGCACTGCACGTGAGCTCAGTGAAATCCCAGCGTCAACTTCATAGCCCTGGGGGCAGGGAGGAGGATGGAGATCCAGCTTGGTGCCTGGACACTTGGCCTAGCATGTGTGTGGTCCTAGGTCTGCTCTCTAGCATCACCCAAATAAATAAACAAAACAAAAGCCAACATGAAAACTAAACCCATCTCATGTCCTGACAACCTGGTTGTGAACAAGAAGAAACACTGAAGAAATCCAAACTGAAGATCACTGTGCAATTGAATCCTAAGAAATGTCACGGTCATGGAAATCAGGGAGAAGCAGAAACAGGAGCGTGACAGCCGGTGATGACGAACGGCCCTGTACGGTCCCCTCTGGCCATAGAGGACATGACTGGACCGCCACTGAGACTTCCGGGTGGAAGAAGTGCAGGGATCCTTCACATTAGTTTTGTAATATTTACATGTGAAATTGTTACGAAAGACTGGAAAAGCATGAGCTATAAAAGGAAACAAATCGAACTATCTCCTTTTGAAAGCTGTTTGGAGCCCATTCTATGTTACTTCTGGACGCTGCACAACATTTTAGTTGTTTTGTGAAAATTAACACGTTTGTGGACGAATCAGCCTCCCCTACTAGACTGTGAGCTCCTGGGTTCCCCTCACTGGATATTATTCATTTCGATTGCTCTTGTGCCTACACAATGCTCGGAACATAGGCAGCATTCTATAGATGTTTGCCGAGCCAATGAATCAATGTACCTGGCAGCTCACAGGCCTTGGGATCAGCTGGCAGTCCTGATGATCGCGAGGTATTTCCAGATATGAGGCTGTAACGTGCCTCTCTATAAACCAGAGAATGTCAGTCTGCCCTGCAGTGACAGACCACGTGTCCTGGAGCAGTGACCTGCCTCACGGGCTCTGGGAACTGGCCTTTTTGCTGGAGGAGGAGAGAGGGGGAACCACAGCTCCTGTTTGTTTAATCCCAGCCCATTGTGGCAGCCTTGATTGCACGGCTCTCACCTATGATTCATGTGAATGCCACTCGTCTCCCAGAGGTGTGCAGCCGTAACTCAACATTTGTTAATAGCCACTTAAAATGTCCCTGAAATAGCTATTGGACCCAGGGGACAGAAGGTGTTCTGACAGAAAAACCATTCCAGGAAGGCAGAAGTAGCTCTGGCCCAAACTTTAGAAGACACTGCACCTCCCCTTCATAGACTTTTCTTCCCTTCGCTGCCTTCTGGTCTCCACGAGAAGATGAATGAGTTAGTCTTGGCACTCTGAGGTTTCATGAAGTGGAGTTCCCTATGTGCCACAGTATTGGCTTGCTGTATTCTCTTATATATAACTTCTTTGTCTTTTAAAAATATTATTTTATGTATTTTCAAGCAGAGAGAGAGAAAGAGAGAAGGAGGGGCAGGGCCTCTTGTCGCTGCAGTCCAACTGCAGGTCCATGCTCCACTTTGTGTGTGTCTGGCTTTAGGTGGGTACTGGAGAAGCAAGAAAGAGCCTTTAACCATTGAGCCATTTCCCTATCTATATGCCTGTCCTGTCTCACTTGTGCTCCAGGGAGAAAGGACCCTCGACCATCATATGCAGGAACACAGGAGAACGCCAAGGAAGCACAGGCAAAGAATACCCGAAGAAAAAGAACAGCTTCAAAAAACCAGCCAGAAAGCTGGAGTAATGGCTTAGCAGTTAATGTGCTTGCCTGGGAAGCCTAAGGACCCAGGTTTGATTCCCCAGCACCCATGTAAGCCAGATGCACAAAGTGGTGCATGCATCTGGAGTTTGTTTGCAGTGGTTAGAAGCCTTGGTGCACCCATTCTTGTTGGGCTCTGAAAGGCCCAGGCGTGAAGCCTAGTGGAACTTCCTGAGCCTAGCTAAAGTTTGGTGACCTGTCTCTGGCCAGCTATGACTCAGCAAGACGCCTAATGGCTTCTGGCCTGCTACCTCCACGTGTTAATTGTAATTACCATTTTAATAGTTACAGTTTACTATTGGCCCTTACCTCTTCCCCCATCCTAAAATCCCCGCCTTCGTCCCCAACATGATATAGGCAACTGCTCAGAGTAATAAAGTGAGATTTTTCTGCGAGTTCCTGCATCGAAAAGACTCCCGACTCAGTGTGGTTTTTCTCCGGTGGTCAGGAGAGGTTTCTGAGTCGTCCGAAGCTCATCATCCTCCTCAACCCCTAGGGAGGAACCAACAGGCCTGGTCCTTCCCTCGGCACTATCTGACCGGGAAGGAGCCCCACATATTCTCTCTCTATCTGCCTCTTTCTCTCTCTGAAATAAATGAATAAATAAAAATAAAAAACTAATTAAAAACCAGCAAGAAGGAGATGGAAAATACAGCTATGGATTAGAGAGCAAAACATTTCTGTGTAGGTGGAGATGGCAAGTGAGGAAAGAGTGAGAAAAAACTCACCTAGGTTGAGGCCAATTATGGTAGAGAGTCCACAAATAATTTAACTCTACCCAAATCTAATTAAATCACCTGCCCAATATCATCCCAGGAATGAGCAGCTTAGTAAGGAATCATAAGGCCATCCTAATAGCCCATAGTTGCCCGGCTCACTACAGCCCCGTTGCTGGTCTGCAGGTGTGTCTGTGAGAACGCAGTTGGGCTAAAAATTTAACATCAAGTCACCGAGAGACAGAGGAACTGCTTGGGCTCGACCTGTGAAATCCCAGGCAGGATAGGTCAGAGAATCTGCTGCAGAGCAATGGAGGTGGAGAGTCAGGAGAGTCACAGGCACGTCCCCAGCTCTCGTGAATGGGGTGCTTGGGATGTGCAGAAATCATGGCTGCCCCATTTTATGCCATCTTCCCCCCACCCACCACCCACCACCACCACCAAGGGAAAGTTCAGCCTGCAAAATGGAAGCACAGCTCCCAGTTGTGCTCCTGATGAAACCAGCTCCACTGAAGGATGCCAACTTCCTGGGGTGGTCTTTCCCTACGACAGCCATCAAAGGGCAAGGTCTGGCTCAGCACTTTCATAAACAGCATCTTGGGGTGTCACCTGCATGGCTGTCTCTCCCAGGCTTGCCCTGTAGCTAGAAGTCCTTGTTGCTCAGAGCTGGAAGGTTGTGTCATAGCCCCAGGCTCCTCACACGTGGCTCGGAGACTGCCTTTGTCTGCCCTGTTAATATCCACAAGGACCAGGTACGCAGCGCTGCAGTCAGGTTCGCATTGCTGGCAGAAATCACCCGACCAGGAGCAGCTTGTGGGATACAACACCCATAAGCCCACCCCCAACAATACACTGCCTGCAGGAGGCGTTAATTCCCAAGTCCCCATCAGCTGGAAACCTAGCATTCAGAACAACTAAGTTTATGGATGACACCTGAATCAAACCACTATGGGCAGTTAAGAGCCAGGGGGCTCCATGGACTTCTGAGCCCTGCAGCTGAGCCACTTTTCCACTCTGTTCCCTTCCTCTTCCTAAGTTCCAGAAGCTTCCAGATGCCTGATGCCAAGATAAGGATAGCCAAAAGTTGAAGGCTGGGTCCCTGATTTCATCACAGCCTCATTCCTTTCACTGTCTAGACTTTTTAACGCTATCTTGTCATTGTGGATCTCCAAATCAATCCTGTTTCTAGAATCCCTGCCACCATGCTCATTACCAGCTCATCTTTGCAAAATAAAACTCACCCACTAGGCTCAAGGAATTTTGCAGAAGAGAGGGGTTGAGACATTATGCACAGAGGCATTCCTTCCCCCCCCCCCACCAAAATACCTGACTACTGCTCCCACAAGGCAGAAACGACAACTCTATGGGGAATACATGCAACCACCCTGAGGAGCATCCCCAAAGGAATGGGGTCGGGGATGAGGGAAAAGAGGGTACCAACATATGATGAATCCATATGAAACATCTTAATATTTATAATAATAATAAACAAAATAATAATAGTAGCAACAGGGTTTGGAATGTGGCTCAGTTGGTAAAGGGCTTACCTAGCATGATGCATGAAGCCAACATCTAGGCTCAACAGTGAGTAAAACTAGAAATAGAGTGAGACAGAACCTGTCATCCCAGAACTAGGGAGGTAGCAGCAGAAGGATCAGAGGTTCAAGGTCATCCTCAGCTACATAGGGAAGCTGAGGTTAACATAGGCTATAGAGATGCTGTCTCAAACAAAAGAAAGAAAGAAAGGAGGGAGGGAGGGAGGGAGAAAGGGAAGGAAGGAAGGAAGGAAGGAAGGAAGGAAGGAAGGAAGGAAGGAAGGAAGGAAAGAAGAAGGAATAGGGGGAAGAAAAGAAAAAAAAGAAAAGATAATAGCTAAAATTTTACATCTGGGAAATACTAAAGGCCTCACTTGTATCATTTTATTCAATTGCTGTAAACAATCTTAAGAAGCATCTGTGTTGTGGTACTATTGCTTGTTAGATGAGAACATGTAGGCCTGGGGGATGGGCATTAAATCACTCATTCATTAGCACACCAAACTGAACCACACCCACGTAGCCCCAAATGCTATGACTATACCTACAGCCTGAAATTCCTAACTGTGTTATCACCTCAGGAGCTAGAGCCCCTCACCCTCCCAACACAGGCCGTGCCTCCCTAACCTGACCGTCCCCTGGTTGTTTGTCACCTGCATGCCCAGGTATAGCATTCTCCTGGCCAGGTTAGCTTCCTTCACAGTTCTGGTAGCAAAGTCTGCCTCTCACACTCCAGACTTCTGCACTATGTCAAAGTCATAAACTGCTCAGTCACCCTGCATTCAGCACGGAACTTGGACATGCCCAGCCACGCCCAAGACAGTCCTCCAGGGTTGGAGCTAACTTCTAGAATATCCGACCAACTTTGGGGTTTGTCTCTCAGTGAGTCATAGAGACATATTTGGGGAGGCCCTGAGTCATTTAACAGCCACTCCAATAGCTGGTTCCAAGCACCCCACTCCTCCAATTCTGTCTCTGAATTTTTCACTCTTCTGTCTCTAGAGCTGCCATTCTTAGTCCTGGCATCAGAAGCATTTAACTTCAAGGTGGCATGGTATTGGCCAATGGGGTGGCTCTGCAGGCTGAGTGTGCCAGCTTGCATCCATCACTAGTCCTTTCCAATGCCACTTGTAATGGTCCTCACCTCTGATCTCAAGTATCTATTCAGGAAGGAAAGAAATCAAGCACTCTCCCAATTGGAAACAACATTAGAGGTCATCAAATTGAACCTTTTTCCTGACTTCTGTCCCGGTCTTCAGCAATGCCAAGCAGAAATCCCTCAGTGTTAGTTAGACCCAGCGATAGGATGGTGGCTGTAAACTCCCAGGACAACCCCATCTGATCAGCTGACAGCCACCTCTCCGAACTCCCCCTTCCACACAGTGGTGTTTCCTTTGCCCTCTGGCTTCCCTCAGAGAAGGCCCCATGCCTCTTTCCTGTGAGGGCTTTCTAAGTGTTTAGAGACAGCAATCACCCTGCCCTGGAGTCACTAGCTTCCCATTTCAGCCTTGACAGTGCGATTTCTTTCAGACACTCCTCATCACTCATGGTTTCTGCGACATATGAGGAGCATCACCCCTGCTCAGCACCCATCCCTCACCGCCTCCTGCTTGAGAGATGGGCTCACTGCCAACATCAAAGGCAACAGCTTCCTCCTTGGGGCCTGATGCCAGGCTGGTGCACATTAGGAGAGTTGCGGCCCAGAAAGGCTGGAAGAGGATGGAAAAGGTATTCAGAGAGAGCAGACTTGGGAAAAGACGATGAGAGGACAGGTGTGGGCTTCCAAGTGAGCTGCTCAGGGCCTACAGCAGCTGGTGAAATAGGGTCGATGCAGCTCCTTAGCCAGGGTTCTCTCGGGGTAAACCTACTCCAAAAAGGAGCAAACTTAGCAACGTCTGGAATAGTGAATCCTAACCCAAGGGATGCTCATTTGAGTTGTGAAGGCTGTCCTTGGAAATCCCCGTAGGTTCCAGGTTGAATGTGCAGATCTAGAAAGTCTAACATTTAAAAGATGCTTAGCACACATGCATCTTTCTTGCTGCGCCTGGTCAAGTTTCTTGTGCTAAGGGTCAGTCTCTGTGCCACCAAACAAACAGAGAAGCAAAAGACAATGGATATTGATGGCGGGTGCCCCAGCACAATCTGAGGCAGGGTCCTGGACAGGTATTTACTGAGCAAGCACTCTTGGATAAACAGCCCCTGAGGTGGGGAGAAAAGAACAGTGCATGGGAAACGGGTAAGGTGAGACACGGCTTCAGGAGACACCTAGCTCAGTCTCCCCACAATGGAAGCTCAAAGAGGAGTTTGTACCGGAGTTTCATGCTGAGTTGCCTTCCATACTCACTGGTTAGTCATTGGCTGATGACTGCCCCCAGGTGGTGGGGAGGTGCATAACTTCCCAGATAGCTCCAAGAGAGGCAGCGCTGGTCAACCAAGGGCAAGGTCCTGAGGAGGCAGTTGCGAGCTGTTAGGGACTTAGCCCACAGCTGCAGTCTAGGGGATTGATGTGGACCACCTTTCAGATCTCCCGTAGATACCTTGATAATCCGTGTATGTAAAACCCAGAGCAGATCCTGGCTCACACCTGATGCCATAACTGGATGGAATATTTCCAGTGAAGTATGGCCAGATAGCTCAGGACAGGAATCTCAGAGATCAGTTCTGTCCCAGTTTATGCCCCTTGAGGCCACTCAGCGCATCTGGGTGTTTGACCTTCCATGGTATAGTGCTAAACAAAAACAGGTAAATATATCCAGTTGAAACGTGACACCAACTCTTTCCTCCAGTCTCAAGGTAAGTTGGAAGTTTTAGTTTCTGTCAACAAATAGGGAACAAGGAAAGAAATTCTATTGACTTGGAGCTGTCCTGAATATCATCTAGTTTGGTCTACTCATTCTATATATGGGAAAACTGAGGTACATGAAAGATAATTATTTTTTGTCTAAGGTGCAGATCGATCAGTAGAGGTCAGTAAATTCAAACAAATACATTCATTCTCTGTTTAAAACTTAACTTCTTCTCAGCATAAATTTTAGTGACCAGTGAGCCAACATAGAAGGTCCCTAGCTCCTAAGGAAAGTAAATACTGGGAAATGAAAAGATGCTTTAGTATTCAAAGAATGATACTTCAGAATATGGTACCTCAGTGTACGTTGTCCATAAATAAAACTCAACCCATAAACAGGCTTCTCCCAGCAGCTTCAGATTTATTGAATAAGCAATGTGTTGTTTTTCTGAGTGTTGAAGGCAGCTGTTACACAGCACCCACTATCCCAGCCTGTATGGGTCCATTTGAATTCAAATCCGTGGTGATGTGTAATCCACAGAATGTCATGCATACAGGGGGCAACACAGGCCATTCATTTTGGGTTATGCTAGATCACAGGTCACATGACCCAGTTGTTTAAGTTGATATGTCAACCCCACCAAGTACAAACAGACAAGATGAGAAAGCTACCGATTTGTCCTCGAGGGATTGTTTTTAGATGGCTACTCCCATTGCAGCTCTTCCTATAAAAATTAGCAAATTGATATCCACTTCATAGAAAGCCTTCCAGACCTCATCTTTTCTCTAAGAGAAGGTTTTTCTATAGAAGGGAATAAAAGAACCAGTACTGGAAGATGGGGGTGGGTTAGGGAGAGGGACAAGTTTCCTGAGTAGATAAATTTCCAGATGACCCTCTTTCATCAACAGTCCAGGGAGAACTCCTAAAGAAGGTGACACAGACATAAAGATTCACCCAGCAAGTTACTGGGCTTGTGGATGGTATGAATCATCAAAATAGCTTCCAGCCCCTTTCATCACATGCAAAAGGATTCAATATTCACCCCAAAGCTCCACTTCCAGACAGCCCACAAGCTCAAATCCTACAACGAGAAGACTACAACCTACAAGCAGAAACCCTTCTCCTGGTAGGCAGCTTCTTACTCAGTGTGGACAGCCTGCCTCTCAAGGCCACATCCAAGGCTCGCAAGAAAGCCAAGCATCCTGGTGATATGAGAAATCATCTCATTTGTATGAGTGCCGACTGAGACCATCTTCACAACAAGTCTAAAGATGCTGCAGGTGGAGAGTCCAAACCCAAAACACATGTGCTGAGACCTGCCCTGAAGACAGTCACATCCGGAGCATTAGCACAGGCCTCATGGAGGAGTAGAATAGGGCCTCAGCCAGGAGGTCTGATGTCGCACAACATATCTATCTCCGTGGTGCAGCTTAGCAAACATCCAAGAAACAGTGGGGTGAATGGCTTTCGGTAAGTGCAGGTGACTGCCAGTGAGTTGCTGTCCAAGGAAAGCAAGTGGGGCTCACTTGTAACCCTATGTATCAAGGAATCTCCTAACACTCTGGCAACTAGCCAAGTGACTCCCAAGGAAAGAGAATAAATTGGCACCAATTGGGTGTATTCATATAGCACATGTAGTGTGCACAACATGGAAGCGTGACCCCAACCCTGGAGACCCGTACACACGTACACATTACGAGGCTGAACAGTGTTGCCCTCAAAATACCAAAATCTTATATGTAATTATACTGGGAAGGATGTTATAAGCAATCTTTCTTCCTTTGTTATTACTGCCAATGTAATGCTTCTGAATTTTCCTCCAGTGAGCATGGGTTGCTTTTATAACCAGAAAGTGTATTATTTGAATAGTGCAGACAAGACAAACCCTCCCCATGCAAAAGAGGAGCTGAAAGAAATGGCCACCCAAACTCAAATTAGCCAGCCAACTGCATGTTCAAAAACACTTTAAGCCTTAAGTGGCACACTACTTTAATCTCAGCACTCCCCAGAGGCCAAGATAGGAGGAATGCTATGAGTTCATGGCCAGCCTGAGACTACATAGTGACTTCCAGGTCAGTCTTGCCTACCTCAAAGACCCCACCTCAAAAAAAATGGGGTGGAGAAATGGCTTAGCGGTTAAGGCACTTGCCTGTGAAGCCTAAGGACCCGAGTTCAATTCCTCAGAACCCACATAAGCCAGATGCACAAGGTGGTGCATATGTCTGAAGTTTCTTTGCAGTGGCTGGAGGGCCTAACACATCCAAACTCTTGTCTATCTGTCTGTCTCTTTCTCTCTTCCTCCCTCTTCTCAAATAAATAAACAAAAATATTTATTTAAAAAAACCTTTAGGGTCATTTAACACAAACTCTGAAGACACAATTGATAGTTGTAAGCTAAGAAGTTTTAGGTTTTCATAATACACAGATGTATGATGACATCTTATCTTGGGGGATAAAGACCACCACAAGTTAGCAGTGAGTAACAACTGAGATATCCCTCACATTGATTAGAATAGTTAATATCAGTGTTGATAAGGATGAGGAAAACAGGAACCTTGCATACTGTTGGTAGGAATGTAAATGAATACATCTACTATGGAAAAAAGTTTAAAATAGGACTATTATACTACCTAACAATCTCACTACTGGTTATATAGCCAAAGAAAATAAAAACAGCACCCCCATGTTCATTGCAATATTATCTGAAATACTCACCAACATAAGAATCCCATGGCAGGGAAATGGAGAATGGAAATGTGGCATATCTACACAATGGAAGACTACTTACTTTTTAAAATTTATTTTTGTACAACAATATGAATAAACCTGGAAGACATCATGTTAAGTAAAATAAGCCAGACATAGATCAACAAAGATTGCATGATCTCAACTCCATGGAGAATCTTATAAAAATAAATAAATAAAACCCAAAGAAACAGAATGTAAAATGGTGATTACCAGAGATTGGGGTGTGTGAGGTGAAGAACAGAGGCTATATGGAACAGAAGATACAAGATTTCAGGGGAAATAAATTCAAGAGATACCCTATATACTATGCTGACTACAGTCAATAACAATATGCCATTTGCTTAAAACTTGATACAAGAGTAGATTTCATGCGCTCTCAACAACACATAAGTGTATGTGGTAACACAGCCAGTCACATGCCATGTTGGACACCACAATGCATACAGTTTTTGCTTCTGCATTTAAAAACATTAAAAGGGCTGGGGAGATAGCTGAGCAGCTAAGGCACAGGTAAGGTGCTTGCCTGCAAAGGCTTAAGACCTGAATTCAATTCTCTGGTACACACATAAAGCCAGATGCGCAAGGTGGCACATGCATCTGGAGTTCGTTTGCAGTGCCTAGAGGCCCTGGCATACTCATTCTCTCTGTCTGTCTTCTACCTCTCTCTGCTTGCAAATATACATACATACATACATACATACATGCATACATACATACATACATACATACATCTCCGATATAAATATATATATATGAGATATATATATATATATATCATTGGCTAAAAACTTAGGAAATGAATTCGGTCATCTCAAGGGTTCCTTTTACAATCAAATAGTTCATGATTCTCCTGGAAAGGAAGGCATATGCCTGCCTGAGGGAGGAATAAATCACCAATACTGAAGAGGGAAAAATGAACTGAGATGATCATACTGGGGAGGGAGAGACGCTGACTTCCCGGAGACACTGCTCTCCTGCTTCAGTCAAGCTGGATTTCCAGGGACAAGGGTATTAAAGGAAACAAACACCAAGCATGGGAAACAAAAGGCCGAGAGGAGAGAGAGGAAGGGCATGGGCTGGGATTCTGGGTGAATTCAGGAACCAGAAAACAACTACTTAGCCAGCAAGGTCTTGCTGGCACTGGCTGGAGAAGGCCCTCCTCTTGGCATGACGCTCGCAACACTGTGCGGAGGGAGACCGACTCCCAGCTTGCTGTGCCTTCTGGTGGCCAAGGCCCTCTCCACGTGGACCACTGCTGCCCTGACTGTACTCTGCTCAGCAAAGGCAAAACCACGCAGGCCCAAACTCAGCACATGGTGAGAAAAGCTACCTGGGCGGTACAGAGGTCAGCCAACCCTGGTCAGAGTCCAGAGCACAGTGAGCTCCCGGGAAGTGGCTCTGGAAGTGTGAGATTCAGCATGAAGGCCAACACAGTGAGGGAGACATTCCGCAGCGGAGCCGTGGTGAGGGAAGTGCTGAGCAGAGTGGGCCCTTAGCCCGGGGTGGGTGGGCGCTGCGAACCCCAAGCACAGCAGCCACCACTGCCCCCGAAGCTGCTGCTGAAGTTGCAGGCTCGGGCCAGTAAGACAAGCACCAGACTGGAGTCAAGAGAGCCAGGTTTCAGCTCAGGTTCAGTCAGGAGATTCCCCTAAGTGCATTCTGGGGGTTACTGCTCCTGTGTTAGAAATGTGAAAACGGGTTTAGGAAACTTGTCCAGGGTTACACAGCACACACCCAGCAGAGTTGAAATTCTGGCTCAGATCTCCCCCCAAAGCCCACATTCTCCACATGGATACTCCCAGATTATAACATGTAACAAACTGAGCTAGATTAGTCATAGATCCTCCCAGCCTTGCCAAAGAACCCCAAAGTCACTGTCATCCTGGCCATTACCCCCAGTATCTCGTAATACTATGTGATGTAGGTGGATATGCTCTATACTGAGTGCATGACCAGACACCTTTCTCTGGGTAAGGAAAGGAAGCCAAGCTTTTATGAAGAAATCTCAAGTTGAAAAAAAAACAACCATACACAGCTATGGGAATCGGGCTAGTGGTGAAAACGGAAGTACCATTTGTATTCCTCGACCCAGAGGAGGCGGACCCCAAAGTGGTGAGCAAAGAAACAGCACGAGGTCCTGTCACAGGCTAAACAGCGGGCTGTGCCTGTCAGCAGCACTGGGTTATGAATGCCTACGTTGACTTTCCTTCTGAGAAGCCTCCTCTCAGGGAGGCTGGACTTCCCACCAAGGGTTCCAAACTGCAAAAACCAGCAGCCCTCTACCGCCCTGCTCTCATCCTTTCAGCAGTACCCATCAATCTGACGCCTGCAAACAAGACAGTAATCCTCCTACAAAAGTGATAATCACGCGGCCTCACATCAACATGGCTGGCAGATTGAACAGAACTTTCCCATATCTTGTCTCATGTATTTCTTCCCCCAACATCCCTGTGGGGTTAGAAGGTCATGCATCGCTGTGGTCACATATTAGATAAGCCAAGTGCAGGCCTAGAGAGCGCTCCAGACACAAGCCAGGGAATAGTGAGAAACAGATGTTGCAGGTCTTCCAACCTGCGTCTCCCAACTCATGGTCTTGTGCTCAGATGACACACCACAGCCAGGGGCTCCCAGCCACCCCTCTCCCCCATCTTCCTGCCACTCTGGGTCAGTGGGACCACTTCCTTTGAGTAGGCACCCTGGAAACAAAGTTTCCCATCTGCTCTCACGGGAAGGAAAAGCGCACATCTCTCTGAAGTCAGGTGCTCTTAGGTGAGAGCCAGGAGTGTAACTGCATTCTCACCATCACACCTGTGAACACAGCACTCAGCATTCCACACCTGGCTTCCTGGGGACTTTGAGGCTCTGCAAACAACCTTCTCTCACTCTGCTAGAATTCTGGCTCGTTCACTAATTAAAGGGTATTATACACTTCATTGCACACCAGCTAAGAAGTTGGAATGAGGAAGCTTAATGCTGAAGCATTAGCCCCGGAGATCCACGAGGTATGCTCTACAGTAGAAACAAATTGTGACAAAGAAGCCGTCCACCTGTGACAGGCCCTCCCCTGCACTTAACACTTAACTTCTCCAACAAGCCAGCCAGAAAGCACCTCCAGGAAGAAGGCAGCAAGAGCACGGCACAGAACTTGCAAAGAAGACCGCAGGACACGGATGAACAGCAGAGACAGCGAACGAGAAGGAAAGCTGGGAAAGTCCCTTCTCCATTAGCACCTTCTCTGGCCCTCTACTTTTGCCTTCCAGTGTGGGAGTCCAAGAAAAGCATGCCTACGCTCCAAGCCAAAATGGCCCAGGGAGACCTAGAGTGTACCAGAAGGTCGGGTCCTCCCTGCGAGGTCTTGGATAAACTTGGCATCATATTGTCTCTGCAGCCTGAGCATGACTACCCTCTGTGGCCCAGTGTTGGAGACCCCTCTCCATCCCCGGTCTTTCTCTCAGTTTCCTGGCATAGATGTCTTTTGTGGTATCTCTGAGTGGATGGAAGGGGACACTGAAAAATCACTCTTTTAAAAAAAAATGCTTGGAAATATCACACACATAGAGGGCCAGTCCAAGGACAGTCACCCAAACAGATGAACTTGAATTTGGTGAGACTGACAGATAATGACATGCCACTAATTAGGAATGAACCTTACCCATGGCCAACGTCACCATTTTGGGAGACCTTCTAAGCAGGTCAGATAAGGTTGTACGGCCTGATCTTCATGTGCTTGCTACTCTGGCAACTCAAGTGATGGACCAAGTGCCAAAGGGTAGCCTGAGGTCAACAAACCCTTACGACTCAGCGGAACTTGGGCATGAACGTGAAGCTAGCACTTGGTCATGTGGTCATGAGAATGCTCATGGGGAGGTCTACGGACTCAGTTTAGGGTCTGCCACTCAGGACACGTCTCCGAGGGACCCTGTGTCTTCCTGTGCATTCCGTGTGTGTGCAGGCAGACAGAGGAAGAGCTGAGGACACTTCGGAGCTGCACGGTACAGTGGTGAAGCTAAGCGTTGCCAGGCACTAGAAAGCATGGGCTGGAATACAGCGAGGGTTTCCGCCTTCACCAGCGAGGCGTTTTCCAGTCTTTCCGTAAGGCACCTCAGACATCATTTGTGTGTGACATATTTTAGGATCCTGTTTGCTCCTTTTAGAAGGGCTGGTCCCTTCCTCCCCCTGCTCAGACGGGCTTCATCTTTAGAAAATCCTGCTTTGGCTTTGGCTTTGGCTGTGTTTCATCCTCAGAATGTTTAAAAGGGGATAATACAAAACGGCTCCCCCAGGAAACATCTCCAGCACACGGCCTGCAAGAGACAGTGCCCCCCGGGCACTCTGGGCTCTTCCCGAGTCAGAGACAGCCCACAGCAAGCACAGGGGCTGCAGACAGAGACTGGCTGTAGCACTACGAGAATCTCAGAGCAAGATGCAGGTGCCCCTGAGAGGGGGTGGGAAGGGCTGCACCATGGGAAAGGGAGGGAATGTCTTAATGAGGCAGAGCACCCCGGACAAGTGCTGATGACATAGTCCAGTCCCTTGACAACCGCCATCCCCAACTTGCATTTTGGCTTCAGACTGTGATACTCAAAAGCTGTCTTTTCTCCCCCAGGCAGCTCCAGGGGAAACAGCTAGACTGAGCTTCAGGAGGGTCCCACAGTTCTTGATACCCTAGACTTGCCTGGCAAAGTGGAGGACCCAGCAGCTGCTGTCTGACCTGTTACGCCAAGTTATGCCTAGAAATCCACTAATTGGGTGAGAACTCTGGAAGCAACATCTCTCCTCCCACCCATCCCTCTCTGTCTCCTCAGAAAGCCCACCCTGAATGTGGGCCACATCCCTCCTCTTTACTCAGTGCCACACGCCACGCTCCCCCTCCAGCTTTTCCAATCCCACAGCTGCTCACCCCTCTCCACGCCCTCCTCCCGCACCCACGTTGTGCAGCATTTGTACACAGAGAGATCCAGCCTTTGAGTTTCAAGCTACAGCTCCCAGGCAAGCCAGCAGAGAACCACCGGTATCTCTCTGCCTATCCTGGGCCCTGCTTTCTGTCTCAGCAACACGTACAGCTTCTGGCTACAACCTGCGAAGAGACTATAGAGAACCTGGGGAAGGTTCCTGACCTATCCTCTCCACCCCAATCTATGCAAGAAGCGGAAGCAAAGAGCTTCCACACCTTTTCAGCATCACCTGCTCCAGCGAGCTCCCAAAGGCACTGGGCCCCACACCCCCTTCTGTGACTGCTTCAGCTCCAGCCCAGCCCACAGGATGCAGTGCCTGATGCCACTTCCGAGCAGAAAGAAACAGAGAGAGAGAGAGCGATCATCAATGACAAGCTGTTCCCATCTCACAGCTTGGACTCAAAGCGCCCTGGACAACGGACAAACAAGGCCTCCTCCCTCTGGCTGGGAGAGTGCCAACTCAGCACATCTAGGAAAGTGACCCCCCCCCCCCCGCCCACAGAGCAAGCTCCCCTGTCACCCTCCAATCTGAAAGGACCCCGTCATCCGGTAGCCTTTTCTACAACCAACTCCAGCAATTCTCACTTCTACCCTCCTAGCCTTCAACTAGAGCTCTGTTCTCTCTCCTGCCCCGGAGCGCAGGGAGACGGAAGGCCAAACAGAGAAGAGCACCGGTACAGCACTTCTGCTGAAGACCGAGCCCAAGAGCGAGCCGAAAGCCAGGTACTCACTGTGGTGAAGTCCTGGTGGCCACACTCCTGGCCCTTGAACTTGCAGTAGAGCATCATGTCCTTCAGGTCGTGGCCCACGCGGTGCAAGAACTCCAGCATGCTGAATTGCTTGGGCTTGTAGTGTTTGAAGTTGGCCTTCTGCCGCAGGGCCTCCAGCACCATGGGGTCGGCCAGATGTGGGTCTGGGATCTGCAGGTTGACATCCAGCAGGGCGAGCAGCTCCCCGGCGTGGTACAGGTCATTGGTGGTGAGTCTGGAGAACCGGAAGCCATTGAGGTTGCAGAGGGTGACAGCTGGGAAGACGAGGCTCTGGGCCACCACCTCATCCACCTTGGTGACGTGCTGGTAGGAGAAGTAGTAGGACACTCTCTCGGAGCTTTCCACCAGAAGCAGGCCCAGGGAACCCACGAAGGCCACTGCCCAGAGCACACGCCGGATGGTCAGCGGCCCATACACGAAGATGTGGCGGATGCCGTGGAGGGTGGAGGTGTTGGCGAAGATCTGGATGCTAGAAGGTTGCAGACTGCCCTCGCTGGGGCTCTCCTTGAGGTCCATGGGGACCCTGTGCAGTTCCGCAACTGGCTTCAGGTTGATCAAATTTCAGGGAAGAGAGTTCCCAGTCCTCCTCGGGTTCTGCTTAAACCTTGCCCGTTCAAGGCAGCAAATGCCAGGCAAGCATCAGGCCAGACGTTGGGAGTTTATCCTGAGAGCCCCGGCCGCACGCTGACAGGGGTGAGTGTTTATATAAAACCCATTCAAACTCTAGCTCCTGATTTTTTCCAGGCGATAAGGAGGGCTGGTTTTATTTAGGGAGACACCAAGGTGATGTGGAAGGGATGTGGGTGGGAAGGGAGCGCTTAGCCAATGGAAATAAAGTCCTCCCCCCTACACACGCCACTAGAGACAAGATTAAAAGCGAGAGCGAGGGAGAAAATGCTTAAAACAAGTCGCTGAGCAGCTCGGAGCCTGTTAACCAGCGCATAATGCCCCGTGTTAACCATCTTGGGGGATGTCAGCGCAGCCACGCTGATGCACTGCGGTGGGCGCCGCGGCGCAGCATCCGAGCCACAGCCGCGGAGCTCCGCTCCTTTCCCGGTGATGTTCGGACTCCGGCTGCCGCTTTCCTCCGCTGCCGGCCTCCGTCCCTCCTCTCTCCTCCTCTTCCTCTAGGTCCCCCTTTGGGGGCAGAATTCCAAATGCCAGCAGCTAGCGCTTAGGGGAGGGGGCTGGGCATGGATGCGGGGGGTCTCGGGTGGACTCGTGGCTCTCCGCCTCGCTCCCGGGAGGAAATGGAGAGAGCCCAGGGCGCGGAGCGAGCCGGCTTCCTCGCCTTTCCCGCATCCCCTGGGGATGCTAGGGCAAGGGGAGGGGCGGGGAAGCAGAGCTGGAGGGGTTGGAGACCCAGAGAAAGTTTCTTTTTAGCTTTTTGTTCTGCCGAGGAGCAAAGCTGGTGGGGGTTTCTGCTCGAGGGAGAGAGCCAGCCTGGGGGAGGAGAGCTTGACTCCCTATCCCCACAGATGGCAGGAAAGCGGTTAAAAGATGATGTGACCAGCCGGGTATAGGGTGCACCGGTGTGAGGTCCGGGGTCAGGCCCAAGCAGGGATCTGGTCCAGAAAGGAGATGCTGAAAATGGAAAAGGGAGGGGGAGAAATCTAAACCCACAGGGCCTCTGCTACAGGCTGGAGGGGGGCATTGCACGTGAGTAGGGAGAAGCTCTTTCTAGAAAAACCAGGATGCCCCTGAGGCCTCTCAGATCAAGAGCAACAAGTCGCCCCCTCCCCTCACCCCACAGATGGTTGTCAGGAGTTTCTGTGTTTGACAAAGAAAGACAGCTGGGTGCCAGGTAAGGCTGGCTGCATTCCATTCGGTTTGGGGTGTGTGTGTGTGTGTGTGTGTGTGTGTGTGTGTGTGTGTGTGTCTCCCCAGGATTTGCCAGATGGAATCACAGCTGGAGCTGTAGGTGAGAGCAAATACTGGGCTCTCAACCTCCTACCTCCCGTTTCCTGAAAATCCACTGGAAGTCCGTCCCTGCTAGCATGTGGGTGTGGCTTGCCTGCCTCCTACCTGTCCCTGGCCAGGGATCCAGTGACTGGAACCTATTATATCAGTGATGAATTCCCATCGGGAGGAAAGGAGCCGATAGTCAGAGCATCAACTGTAACCACACCGCCCCCCTGGGGTAGCTATACGTGGAGACAGGGGTCAGGCTTAGTAGTAAGTACCAAGACCGCAACCTGGAAGATGGTGGAGAAGGCAACTGAGATGGGGTTCTTCCAGGTTGAGAGCCTCTCAGCAAACATGTACCCATTTGGCCTCCTGCTAAACTGAATCCACTAGGAACAGTGCCCAGGTGCACCCTGAGGCAATGTGGGCACGACCTTGACCTTGGTGGTTTATTGATCGGCAAGTCCAAACAGCAGAGAACATCCAAGAAGACAACTGTCTGAGGCCGATCAGCCTCGTGCATTTGTTAATCCAGAGGTCCCAGTCAGGGGACCAAACTAAGGGTTAATCTGTCTGAGGACCTGTAGGAGGTGCCATGCTACCATCCTGCTTAGCCTTCTCCACTGCACTGACCGGTGAATGAATGTTGTCTTTACCGCCATTGCACAGAAGAGAACTTGGAGGTTTACAAAAGTCCAGTGTCATGTCCAAATTACCCAGCTGGCATGGTGGCAGTTGGACTTCAACTCAGGCATGTTTGTCTCCAGAATGAGTTTTCAAAAGCAAAGCCAGCCGGACGTGGTGGCGCACGCCTTTAGTCACAGCACTCAGGAGGCAGAGGTAGGAGGATCGCTGTGAGTTTGAGGCCACCCTGAGAATACAATGAATTCCAGGTCAGCCTAGAGTGAAACCCCACCTCGAAAAAACAACAACAACAACAAAAAAAAACACAAGCAAACAACAACAACAAAAAAGCAAATCCAAAATGTTCCTTCACAAACGTAGGAAAGAAGCAAGCATTTCTACTTCTCTCTCCCTCCCTCCCTCCCTCCCTCCCTCCCTCTCTCTCTCTCTCTTTCAAACACACACACACACACACACACACACACACACACACATACACCAGTTCCTTGTATGCACAGCAGTACCTTTTGCCTTCTCTCCAACAAGTCCCATCTCTGCTTCCACTTTGTCACAGTTCACACCCCTCATTCAAGAAGACCCCCACTTCATCTCACCTATCTATCCTCTAGTAATCCTTTACTCAGGTTGGGGCCCTGTGTTGGCTTAGGGGGAAAACAAGACAAACGAAATACACCTCCTCCCATGGTACTTCAAGTTTCCAGAGTGGACCATGCTCATCAACCCCCACACTACAGAAGGAGAGACTCCCAACATTAGTCACGCCCAGCTGGAAGCCATGTTGTCCATTCCTGCCTGCCACCCCACCCCCGCCCAGGCCTGGCCCATGCCTCATTCTATAGCCTTCCCCTTCTCATCTATTTCCCAAGGAAGCCTCTCCGTGTTCCGGGATCACTTTTCTCTTGGTTAACGTGTTTCCTCATGTGTGCAGAAGTGGGTCTGAGAATTGGTCTCATCATCCTATACCCGTTTAAACCCATTTGCAGCTCACTCGCCTCCCCACTGGATTGGAGAGTTAGAAGCATAGCATGGCAAGGTGATGTGGGAGAGTCACCCAGACCTGACTTTGGATCGCCAGTCTGCTCTGTCTCCTTCTCAGTGACCCTGGAGGAAATGTCTAAACTTCTCTGGGCTTCCTTTCCCCCGCCTCCACAGTGCCCCCTGCCAGAGTGCTGTGCAAAGGGAATGAGATGAAGATTATGAAGTGTCTGGTGCAATTTAGATGCTTAGCAATTAACACTCTCTCTTGATGAATACTCAGACGGCATGCTTGGTTGACACTGGTGTTCTCTTCCAGGTGATTGGGGAGCTATTTAACACTCTGGAAGATGTCGTTTACACTGAGCTTGGCATGGCTGGAAGTGTCACCATTCCCACCTAAAGGGCAAGGTCAGGTATGCTCCTTCCTCTCCTGTGCTTTCCAGCATATGGTCCTCTCAAGGCATTCTTGACCAAAGTTGTCCCAAGTGGGCTAGGAACTTTAGGGCAGCTAAGGGACCAGTGGAGAACAACCCTAAGGGTGGCTTTCATTGAAGGTCACTGGGCTCTGTGCTTGACATTTCATGGATCCATCACATGTCCAGAGTATTGCCAAGCCCATTCTACAGAACAGAAAGCTGAGGACAGAAAGGAGAGCCCCCTTGCTCAAGGCCCCATAGCTATGAAGTAGAAGCACTGACAGTCAAACCCAGGCAAGTCTGAGCTAGAAGATATGGCCCAAGGCCCAAACACAACAGAAACGCCAATCAGGGTCCCAGCTTTGATCTCGACGCATCTGAGCTACAGAGTGTATTTTAAGAGAACCAGGCAAACTGCTTTCTAACATACACAGCTGTTTGACCAGAGGCTAATAAAACGCTCCCCACCAAGCTCCTCTTGAGGGTCCTCTTCAAATGGTAAGATTTGGCTGCAATTAGCACCGCAGTTTACACACAAGTATGGAATGGTCCTTACAAATGCTTTTAGGCTATTCACTTGGTTAAACATTCTCAGCCTCCATCAGAGTCCTGTTATCTTTTGCTGAGCTCCCAGGGTGTGTGTAGAGGGCACAGGCTTTGGGTATAAAGTAGATCTACTTGGGCCAGATATTTAGGCAGTGTCCTAATTGTGTATAATTGTGATTTTGTGTGTGCGTAGTACACAAGTAAACACTAAAGAACCTTCCAGGTAAATTCACGTGCAAATAAGACAACTTAACCCCAGATTTTCACTTTGGTGAATCTACTTGTTTATGAATACATAAATGAATGCGTGAACGAATTTCTCTCTATGGCACTGAGACTGCTACTAAGAGGTGCCAGGAGGGTGGAGTGTTATTTTGGAACCCTGGGGACCCTGGAGCCTGCCCTGAGCCTGGCTTCCGGAAGGTGAAGAGCAGAGGGCAGCCTCCTGCCTCTGCAGAGAGTGATGGGCAGGCCCAGCCAGCCAATCAGCACCAGAGCTAATTTGCTACTTAACGTGCGTTAGATCCTGCTGTTGCGCTGCCACCAGTCCCTAGTTAGAGAAAGAAAACAACAAAAATCTTTTCTTATATGCAGATGGCATTGTTATTTCAAATTCAGAGTGGCCTCCATGTACAATGTTTCCTCTGGCTCTTCACTGTGGTGTGTAAAGGTTAAAGAGCAACTGTGAGAATGCCAAGCACTTCCCTTCCGTTGACTGGCTTAACACAACCCATATAGCAGCCATTTCATTTCTTTGGTGAATAGTTAGCAAATAATGTGCCATGGGCCAGAGAGATGGCTTAGAGGTTAAGGCGCTTGCCTACAAAGCCTAAGGATCCAGGTTCGAGTCTCCAGGTCCCGTGCAAGCCAGATGCACAAAGTGGTGCATGCACCTGGAGTTCATTTGCAATGGCTGGAGGCCCTGGTGTGCCTATTCTCTCTCTTTCCCTCTCTGTCTCAAATAAATAAATAAAATAAATATTAAAAAGATAATGTGCCATGAAAGGAGGGCATATCAGGTAGAAGCAGAAAATAATACCAGATAGTTAATGGGTACTTTATATTGGCATTTTATTGGTTTTGCTTTCCAGATGAGTACTACAGAAGCCAGCCCACATTGGGCAGACCCTCATGACTCGGCTACCCATTCACCTGACCACTGGAATGAACATGCGGTGTGGCCTTCAGGACATCATGTGACATCTCTGTGCTGTTTTCTCATGTGTGCTAACTCATTCCCGATGCTTCCTCTTCCTCCTCCTCCTCCTGCTGCTGCTGCTGCTGCAATTTGACAGCAGCCCTAACTAAATCCGAAATGGCCAGTTAATGGGATAAAAATTAGTTTATATCTGGGATTCTGGTCATTAGGCCTATGTCACCATCTGCTGGAGCTGGGTGAGGCCAAGGCCAGGCAGCCCGAGGTCACCCAGCACTTGTCCGACTGCAGAGTCCTGCTCCCTGCCCCTCCTGCGCCCCCTCCACAGGCTCAGAGTCTGTAGGGCTGGAGCTCAGCAATGCTGGCTTCCTTTCGAGGTGCAGGAAGGCAGCTCAAGATGGCTCCGCTGTCCTATTCACCAGCCCGGCCAAGCTGCTCCTCGGTAGAGTTGGAAAGAGCCCCACCCCCAGCTGCCTCCCCATCTCCATTTCCCCTTCACCCCACTCATTACCTCATCTCACGCCTCTCTCTTCTCAACACTCAATATCTTTGTCAGCGTGTCTCCTCTCCTTGTGAAATACCTGCTGCTGTTAATGGAATATGCATCTCTGCCCCATCCCACCCTAGGGACAGACTCTCTGCCTGGCTGGTGGAATACTGTTTGCCCAGCAAGAAGCTCCTAACACAAGAACTCATGAGTCACTGGTCACGTGAATGAATTCACCGATCCCTGACGTGGAGGCCAGGCTGTTTCTTTGGGATATAGGGATGGAGACCCGCTTCCAGTCTTGCAGACCTAGAGCCTACCCTGAGGAAAGCAAGGGCGCCTCTTCCTCTCACCTGAATGTTACTGCTCCAGTGTATAGGAAAAGAAGGAGAGGGCAACACCCAGAGAGTCATATAACTGGAAACCCTGACTTCAGGAGGGCCCTTTATACTTCCCAATCTGAATGAACATGGGTGCAAATGTGAGCTAAAGCTGTTTGTTACCTGCCCTGCTAGGGAGGAATTTCACCTTCACCCTATCCTCTCTACTCCTGGTTCACAGGATGACGATGTCAAAAATAAATGGTGTGAGTAGCAGGTGTTCAATAAATGACTGCAGGTATGGAACGAGGAATGCAGTTCGCAACTCCAAACTGTGCCTTTCCCTCAATTATTTTCCCATTGAGCAGGGTCTCATGTATCTCCGGCTAGCCTCCAGCTTGCCATGTAGCCAAGGCTAGCCTTGAACTCCTGATTCACCCGCCTCTGCCTTCTAAGTGCTAGGAATACAGGCACGCACCACGACGCCTGGTTTGTGGGGTGCCGGGGAGCTGCAAGCGTGCTAGGAAAGCACTCGACCAACAAAGCGACAGCCCCAGCCTCAATCTATTTTTAATAACTAAAAATTAGCTTATAATGAGTCCTTTGCCTTGTTGCATAGAATAAGTAGCTTTTAACTTTGATTTTGTTTGCTTTAATGAGACAGACCTCCCTATAGCCTGCTAGTTGCATAAGGGCTGACTCCCTCCCCACCAGGCTAAAAGGCAGCTCTGGACCACTTCAGACCACCTCCACTTTGATCCTGAAAGCCCTTTAATCTAGAATATCTGTTTAAAGACAGGACGGGAATATCTTGTTTACACAAGCAAAAGCGTAAGAACTCAGGACCAGGCGGCCCCAGACTCCAGTTTGATTTTCTGTCATTTCCTTTCCTCCAGGTCGTGAGAATACAGCCGACCCTTTTCTGTCCCCCGCCGCTGCCCGTGTCCTTTCATATTCCTTGTCTGTGTGCCTCCTGCTCATCTAATCTACTCTGGACCCTCTCTCCCCCAGGAAGGAAGGTGCGAGAAGAAAGAAAAGAAACGGGCGCTGTCTGTTTTCTCTCAGCCGCTCAGTCCCCTGGAGACAAAGGCTTCCCAGGCAAGGGAAAATAAATGCACAGCGAGGCCTGAAGTGAACCATCCACAGACTGCTTTCAACAAGAACTTTATTAGCAGCACCTTGGCCCGAGGTGAGCCGGCGCTCTCCAGAGCAGCAGCGAGGCAGAGCCAGCCCCAGCTTGCCGGCGCTGAGCAGCGCTGCTTCTCCCTCTTGTGTTCCCGGCGCGGGGTTGCAGCAGCTGCCTGGCTTCCGCAGGAGTTCCTGCGAAGGTGCCAAGGGAGCCCTGCCAGCGACCACTCCTCCGCCTCAACCTCGCTTGGCCGCTCACCCACCTTCTTGCACTCATACTCATGCCCCCCCCCCCCCCCCCCCCCGCTGTCCCCCTCTCTGTTCCTCACTCTTCTCTTTTGGAAGTTTTTTTTGTTTTGTTTTGTTTTTTTCAGTTTCAGTTTTTCAAGGTACAGTTTCACTCTCTAGTCCAGGCTGATCTGGAATTCACTATGTAGTCTCAGAGTGGCCTCGAACTCACAGAGATCCTGCTACCTCTGCCTCCTCCTGAGTGCTGGGATTAAAGGTGTGTGCCACCACACCCACTGAGGGTCTTTTGTTTGTTTGTTTGTTTGTTTGTTTGTTTGTTTGTTTTTCAAAGCTGAGTCTCACTGTAGCCTGGGCTGATCTGGAATTCACTCTGTAACCCAGGTTGGTCTCCCACCTCAGCCTCCCAAGTGCTGAGACTAAAGGTGTGCACCAACATGCCTGACTGACTGCTCCTTTTGAAAATGCTCAAGTGAGGCTAGAGAGGTGGCTTAGCTATTAAGGCACTTGCCTGTGAAGCCAAAGAACCCAGGTTCGGTTCCCCAGGACCCACATAAATCAGAGGAACAAGGTAGCACATGCATCTGGAGCTTGTTTGCAACAGCTGAAGGCTCTGGCACACTTATATTCATTCTCTCTCTCTCTCTCTCTCTCTCTCTCTCTCTCTCTCTCTCTCTCAAATAAATAAATAATAAAAATGCTCAAGGGCACCCAATTCAGAGTGCACTGCCCATGTGTACCTATATGATGGCTAATATGTATCCTTTGTACAAGTAATTGTGTATATGCTTTAATTCAGTTTATTTCTTCTCTAGCTCTTTCAGCATAAAAGAAAAAAAATAGGAGGCTGGGTATTAGCTTGGTCAGTAAAGGGCTTGTCTTATAAGCTTAACAACTTGAGTTCAGTCTTCAGAACCAAGGTAAAAAAATAATTCTGAACATAGCCCAGATTTACATCTGTAATTCCAGCATTGAGGAAGCAGAGACAGGTGATCCCTGGAGCTTGGTAGTCGGTCAATCTAGCCTAACTCATGAGCTCTGAGCCAGTAAGAGATTCTGTCTCAAAAGGGATGGACAGTGTTCTTAAGGATGACTCACGAGGTTGTCTCCTGTCCTCCACACCAATGCACCCCCCCCCCCCTCTCTCTCTCTCTCTCTCTCTCTCACACACACACACACACACACACACACCCCAAAAGAAACAAAAGCAATGAAATGAAAGATGAAAGTAAGAACCTAGAAAACAGGATTAAGGGGAAGAAAGGAGAAGAGTCGAGCCTCTATGTTCATCTTTTCTGCATATCAATGTAATTCACTTTACAAATTCATGAGCTGTGTTGTGTAGGCACTGTGCAGGAGAAAGGTATCTATGCACCACCTATACAGTGGTAAGGGCTCTCCAGGAAGCAGGAAACACCGAGTGTACTTTCCATCTCGTGTACAAGACACTGATTCATATCTCCCCCCCACCCCAACCCCCGTTCATGTGATGCTCTTTAGTTGGTTTTATCACATTTCAGTTCTGTAGCAGAAGTAAGGTCTCTGTTTCCAAATTACCAAAGAGGACACTGAGCTTAGAGAGTTGAAGGACTCTGTGAAACTCCTTGCCACTGAAGCTGGAATCTTTGTTTTCTAATTTCAAGCCGCAGGCTGTTTGCACTCTGCCATCATCCTGATCAGACCCTTCCACAGACACCCCGTCCCCCCAGAGCTGTGATTTAGAAAGAATGCGGCAATGCCAAGGTGATCAGCAAGACAAGAGGACTTGGCTGTGGGGAGGGGAAACCACGAAGGGCGAGGATGTGAGGTGAGCCTCCCAAAGCTCCAGGACTGGGGCAGAGGCCACATGTCCTTAGAGCCAGTGCCCCTGAGTCTGTCATCCAAAAGTTCACAGTGAAAGGAGCCAGAGGCCAAGATTTTAAGAGTTCTGGTCAAAGTGTTGAGCACTAGACGCATGTTTCCCTCTCTTCCTCTGCATCTATCTACAGACAGGTGCGTCTCTGTGTGTCCTTCTCTTCTGTGTGTAATGATGTGTTCGATGTAGCAAGGATTTATGGCTTACTAATTTTAGTCTGGGCACTTTGCTAAAGCGCTGTGAAAGGATACTGGTAAGTAAGGGACATCACCTCATTGTCCCAAGGGACTCCAGGCAGGGAGGAAAGTGGGCGGGCAGGCATATTGGCATCTATAGACTACAGAGGCTGTATACATCATCAGATGGTGGCTGTCACGAGGCTTCCCACTGAGATGTGCTGTTCAGTTCTCTGCCACTCGATGCCATGGAGGGAAGGGAATCCACAGATCACCCAAAATTATGCAGTTACTCTGCTCGTTTAGAAGATAAAGAGAACAAGGCTTACAGAGGTGAGGTAACTCGTCCACGGTCTCATTTCTGATGTGACGAACTTCAGGGAAGAGTCCAGGATGGGCAAGTCACACTGCTTATCTGGGCTTCGTGAGGCCTGGCACCAGGATCCAACGGGTTGGGTCAGAAGACCGTGAGTTTACATCCTGGACCCAACACACCTCAGCTCTGCTACCTGAGGGATCCTATTCACTGCCAAAGCCTTGTCTTGCTCATCTGTAACATGAGGATGGTAGTAGTTCCTATCTCTGGAGCTGATGGGAGCTGTGATGAGCTAAAGTGTGCAAAAGTGCTAAAGTGTGAGAACTATCTAATTAAAGTTCAGTCAGCACAAGCTGTCATGACTAATACCATCATTATAATTACCATGATTGTAAAAAGGGAGATTTGGGTGCCAAGCCACACTCTGTGAACTTTCTCTGGTCCCCACCCCATTCCCACAAGAATACGGGGAGTATACAGTCATGAATCAGGTACAAGCCTAAGATCTGACGAGCAGTGGGATTTTAAACATTCATACGTCAGAGTGCATGAGGGTCCCTGGAAACAAAGGAAGGAGTCTCCAAGCTGGCTTCAAAGGCGTCTTCTCCCTGAAAAGGCTGGAGAAACATTGCTCATTTGTACCTTATTAAGCCAGGCTGTGTATCAAAGTCTCATTAGTCTGTGAGGACATGTTTGAGAGCTGTGGTCCAGCTTTGACCAGTATTTATCTGGACCTCTGTGTTTCCTCCCAAGACAAATACAAGACCCTCGTGGGTCTTGAGCATGTAGGCTCTTGCAGATGTAAGCCCTTGGTGGCTCTGTGAGCAGTCACTCGTTCAGGGACTGACCCAGAGAAAAGCCATTCCATCATCAGTGAATGCTTCTGTAAGGGTTGGAGGTTGGACTGTCTCCATCCAGGGCCAGGTGCTCTGGAGGACGGACATCCTTACCCTCTTCACTCACCAGTACCTCCTACTTGAGCTCCCCCCTCTATCCAGTATAATGGACTCCTACACCCATGCATCTCCATAACCCTCCTGTCACACTCAGAAACCAAACTGCCCGCCACCCGTGCGGCAGTGATGGGTTTTTATTGACTATAATAGAGCCTGTCCTTTGTGTAGCCACAGCGCTAAACACCACGAGAGATCAGATCGGAGAGGAGCCAGGCGAATGCCTTTCATGGAAGAAGCTGGCCACGGGGTGACAACACTGGGGTGTCATGCAGCACAAGATATCAGATCCATGACAAAATTGGGTGTGCATAGGAGTGTGAGGGGACCGGGTGGAATTGGTTCGCCTGATCCAACTCCAAGGGCTGGTGTGGACGGTGAGGCCCTCTGTCCAAGCCTCACTGGCTTTACCTCCCAAAGTAGACACTGAGCTGTCAGGAATTTACATTTAAGCTCTAGGAAGAAGCTACTATTGTTGTTTGACTAGATAGATATATTATGGCCACCAAATTGCCCTCTAAATATTTTTATTCCTGTATGTTAATGCTCGTCTCCCTTTTTGTTAGAGAAGCTGCTCCTTTAAGGTGGCCACTAGGGAGACGCAAAGCTCATCACAGAGACAGAAGTGAAGTGAAATATTCAGCACTGAGAAACACGATCTCGGCAACACCCTCCAAGGCTCAGGGGCCATTGCAGTGGCAGAAAGAATGTAAGAACCAAAGAATGGGGAATGCTGCCTTCCAGACACAAAGTGGCTGTTGTAGTTATGACCTCACAGTGGCTGATGCTACCTACACAAACTCTGAATAATATGACAGCAACAATAACAACAACAACAACAATAATAATAATAATAATATCAAAATAGAGGAGAGACTAGTTGAAAAGAAGCAGGGGTTTAGCACAGGGCTCATGGACGAGAGAACAAAGGAGGGTGGTTGTGGGATGATGTCAGGGTATGTTGCGGAGGTTTTCCGTGAAAGGGTTTTGAAAGGAATTTACGTGAATGATATTAGCTAATGAGAGTTTCTCCACTTCACCATGCATAATACTTTGGGCTGGTTAAATACATTGTGAGGCACTATCTGATGCATTGTACGATGTTTAGTAGGATCTCTGACTTCTATTCACTAGGTGCCAGGAGCACACCCGCCTGCCCCAATTGTGCCAATCAAAACACCCCCAAAGGCAAAATCATCCTCAGTTGGGAACCACTAAGGAATCTTAATATAGACCAAGGAGATGGGTGTAATCACTATCTCTACTATATAGCAGTTCCTTCTGTAACCTGAGGGGTATCTGTGTTAAATCCTACATCCAATTCTACACATCAAGGAGGGGTTGACAGAGGCAGATTTGCTCCATGGTCCACATGCCTCTGTTCTCTTGGTATTGTCTGAGGATGTACCATAACCCTCCCACCACCACCACCAAAAACAAAAAAAAAAAAAAAAGATGGACCTTACAAGCAGCAACCTCTGATGGTGATAATGACTACATGAGCCACACAACCACCTTTCCTGCAGACCCTGTCCCCACCTGGTGTAAAAGTACACTGGGACTGACATGTGGGGATTGCCCCACGTCACAAAGCAGACAAGACGGCAAGACACCAGAGGCTGGACTTGGACCCAAAACCTGTCATACTGCTCTCTCAGTCGAATAAACACTGATTAAATGATCACGGGCGGACAGGCAACTTAATAAAAATATGCAAATCCCTGATGATGGATATATTTAGGGGATGAATTATTATGTGACGGTACAAAAATAGATCAAGGGAGAGCCACGTGGAATTGCCAGTCTGGCTGTGTGAGAGACCAGGAAAGTGTGGTGAGAGAGTACTGGGAACATTTTGTTACTGTTATTGGGAGACCACTCCTAGGCTGTCACCTGAAGACACAACATTCATGGGTGTCTCTTAAAGCAACAGTACACATGATCCTATGAGGAAGAATTGTCATCCAGTCAACCTTCACGTTGTGGATTAAAACACTGCAGATGCTCAAATACTCCCATAGGCAATCCCAATTCTCACATACATACCCGTGGGCTCGGGGGCCTTGTGAACCCACTAACGCTCAGACATCCTACTCAGTCCTCCATGCAAACAGGATTCCATAGAGGAAGAGCATCAACTTCCTCTGGGAGCCAAATCCCACCTGATGCTGTACCCATCTTAAAATTTTGCCTATTTCACAGACAAGGCGACCCGGACTTACTGAGGCAAACTAAGCTGCCTCTGCTCACACTGCTTGCATGGGGATGAACTTCAGGTAGGAGTCCAGGGTCACCAAATCACACCACTGCCCTGTGCTCTGTGAGACCCGGCGTGCAGTAGGTAAGGGTGCAGGGGGTACTTAGAGAGGAACACAAATCCTGAACGCAACACATATAGTTCTGTTACTTGAAACATGCGACCTAACTTGCCAAAACCTTGGTTTTCTCCTGTGTCAGTGGGGAGAGGAACAGTACTCACACTAGAAGGCTGATGGGTGACATGGTAAGCTGACGTGTAAGAAGAATTAAGAAGTGTTTAACTGAAGTTTACTAACTGCAAGGTCTTCCCCCCATAGATAGATATAGATATAGATATAGATATAGATATAGATATAGATATAGATATAGATATAGAGATATGGATAGAGATAGAGATAGAGATAGAGATAGAGATAGAGATAGAGATAGAGATAGAGATAGAGATAGAGATAGAGATATATAGTCTCCTACTATTGTCAATGGGAGACCCAGGTGACTAGGTGACATGGAGGCACACCCTATTGGCTTGTGAACTTTCGAACCTATGTCCTTCACTCCATGCATGCAAAAATGGGAAAATTACAGCCATGAATAAGGTACAAATGGTAGAACAAATACACAGGGGGCTATAAATAGCCCTGAGCCTAGGTGCACCAGGTTCCAGGGCATATGGAGATTCAAAGCAGGTTTCAGTGTGAGGTGAGAGTACCATAATGGGCATCTGTACCTTACCAAGGGTTGAGGGCTGTATTAATTACTTCTCTGTAGATGGAACAAAACACTGGGCCAGATGCAGGTAGTCACTCTGTGGCCAGAGAGTTCAGGAGCATGGAGCAAATAGGAAGTGTGGTCAGGGCATAAAACTTCAAGGCCCACCTCCAGGAACCCACCTCCTCCAGCACGGCTCCACCAAGTAAAGGTTCCACAAGTTTCCCAAACACTGCTACCAAGTGTTCAAAAACATGAGTCTATGGGGGACAGTTTACATTCAAGCCACAACAAAGGCCTTCTTGGATACCAAGGGTAGTTTTAATGTATGTTCCCCATAGACTCAGGTTTTATTTTGTTTGTTCGTTTGTTTGTTTTTTTGATTTTTTGAGGAAGGGTCTCACTATGGCCTAGGCTGACCTGGAATTTAACTTTGTAGTCTCATGGAGGCCTCGAACTCATGGAGATCCTCCTACCTCTGCCTCCCAAGTGCTGGGATTAAAGGCATGCACCACCAAGTCCGGCTTAGACTCAAGTATTTTATTAAAGCTTGTAACTTGGATCGCCAGCCATCTGGCTGGGGGTGTGTCACTAGGGGGAAAGGTCTGAATTCCAGACAGAGGTCTGCAGAGAGGTCTGCTTTCAGCCTGGGTTCCTGCTTGCTGTTTGCCTGTGGTGCTGGCTGTCCGGTGGTGTCTCTCTGCTTGGATTTACGAATGGGAACCAGCTTCTTCCAACGTTTGATGGAGCTTCCCCTGGATCTATAAGCTTGAAATGAACTCCTTCCTCCCTTAAAGTGTCTGGTTTGGAGCTTCATCCCAGCAATGCGAACCTGACTACAACAGATATACAAAGTGCTGATTCGGTGTTCCCTTGGTTTTGTGGGAATACCATAGCAGGAGAATCTATGCTTTAAGCCTCATGTTGATATTAGTCAGAAAGGACTCACTTGGCTCTCAGAAAAAGACAGCCATAAGGTGACCCCGGGGCTTCTGCTGTTCCCCACTCATTTTATCTTGATGGGCAATGGCCCTGCAGATCTCATGACCCTCCTCTGATAGCCATGGCACCGAGGAGCATGGGAGGGAAGACAGTGGCTCATAGTTTTGATGGCATTTGAACATAAGGAAATGATGGGTGATGTTTTCAGGCCTCAGACATTTACTAACACACCGGAATCTCTTCTAAGCAGTGCTGTGTGAGGCTGGGGAGATGGGAAGTTGTGAGGGGTCTGAATGGAAAATGCATGGATGTGTGAACAAATTATCATCTTCCCCATCTCAGAGTGAAATTTAAAGTCCTTTTGATGTCCCACTCTGGATCACAATGTGGCTTATTTACACACCCTAGTTTCCTGGAGACCAAACATGAGAGAGACTCAACCAATATTTGTTGAATTAATGAGAGAATCTGAAAACAAAGTAGAATGTTTCATGATGTCCCCTAAGTGTCCCCAAATCTTACAGAATTCCATGTATGCAGAGATATCCATCCAGGAGTGGAGGAACTTCTTTAAACAGTAACAAAGTCAGGCCTATGGCATCAGAATCCATCTCCCCCTCCCTACCTCTTCAAGAAAACTGGCTCTTTAAAAACAAGGAGAAATGCCTTAATGAGCCTTACATTCTCCAAGACCAGCTTGTTATACATCAGAAAGGCTAAAAACATGAAAGGAAAAAGACAGCCTCCAACAACAACAACAACAAAAAGCCTCCACACATATTTTCCTTTCTATTCAAATATCTCCTGGTTTGTTCCCATGTGCCAGGCTCACTCCAGGGAGCACAAGACATGTGCAGCTCCCCCCTCCTGAGGCCCAGTATAACTTCTACACAAATGAACGGCCAGTGGTCTTATGCTCTCTGATGCTCCAAGATAAACCATAGGTCGTTGGGGAAAAATAAAATAAAATAAAATAAAATAAAATAAAATAAAATAAAATAAAATACAGCCTTTTCATTCCTTATGTTTCTTGCCAAAATGAACCAGAAACTCCCAGTAATTACAGCAGGGCCTTTGCTGTACAGCCAATTTGCTTCGAGACTTACGGCTGCACTCAAGGAACTTGAGCGGCGGCACTCCAGAGAGATCATTAGTTGTTGCAGTCACGTTATCGAGGGCAGTGGTGTCATTGCCAGTGGAGGATGCCCTCTGTCAAGTGGAATCATCAGAAAAGGGGAGGTCAAAATCATTAACCTCATGTGATGTTGGCAGGAATCCTTGCAAAATCACCCACATGCTCTTGAGGTTTCTTTCAGCGGAAGAGTCTCAAAGCATCTGTTTTCACCAAGGACCCACCTTCCCTTCTCTTCTTTGCCCACCTCCCTGCCTGTGTTCCCTTCCACGGGCTCCTCGTTTACAACTCTGAGTTACTCTCTCTTTCCCCGCAGTGCCCATGGGCATTTCTGGCCATGGCTCAGTGATCCATTCCCCTCACCTGTCATAGCCACCTCCATGCTGCTGGGATGAGCCACCACACCAGACCCAGGGAGGAATGGGATTTGTTTCAGGCTTACACGGAAAGTCCCGTGATGGCAGAAGAAGCTGACCCCCTTTTACGGGTCCATGCAGAGACAAAGACCAGCCGCTGCAGCTCCACAAGCAAGCACCAGCCTACAGGCACCCCGAGCAGAGCTCCGCTTAGGCTAGAATTCAGATCTTCCCCCAGTGACACTCTCCCCCCCACACACCCCAGCAGGGAAGTCGGCTGCTAGGGGCAGAAGCTGCAAACTCAACTTTAATAACTCCTGAGTCTATGCGGGGGGAGGGGGGGGCATCAAACTACCACATCACCCTAGGTCAGAATTCTCAGGAAGAAAACTAGAATCTATCCAAATCTTCTTTGACTTCTTGTCAGTTCAGTCACAGTCACAGACTCCAAGTCTGCTACTGCTCAGCCAATCCCGCAACGCCGCTTGACTGAAGGAAGCACAGGGAGGGGCCAGCTGGGTTTTGGAATCGGCTCTGGGTTCACATGCTGTCTCCTGTGTGCTACTGGAGAGATGGCCCTTGAACAGCTCGTGTGTAGGAAAGCCACATGCAAGCGCAGTTTCTAGCAAAATGTGGGGTCTGGCGAGCCTTGATGCCATTCTTTCATCCAGCCAGCCGTCCTTTCCTCTCCGTGAGGAGTACTGGGATTCAGCTGCAGGTATAGCCTTGCGAGCTGTGCAAGTTTGGTAAATGGCATTAATTAGGAATGTGGTGATCGCCTCGTGTTTTTGTCGTCATTAAATGAAACATTCGAAAATTTTATCTCAACTAGCATGAGTCCCAGGATCTCCCTCCTTCTTGTTCTTAATTTAGATTCCCCTCTCTTCATCCTCCTCATTTTCCCAAGCATTTCCAGGTTTCTAGATGCTGCTGCTTTGCTGTCGTCCTTACACTGTGAGTACAATGCTCTCCTCACACCACCAGAGGTCGCTGTTGAAAGACTGGTCTCATAGAGGTCCAGAAATAGTCCTCTGTATTGGGCCAAGATCCCCGCAGGGCCAAACCTTTCCTCATTCCTGCACATGCTCTGCTGTTGTACCTCGTGTCTTCACAGCCTTTCGGGGGAACCAGGGACTGAGACACAGCCACGCGCTGAGCTTCGCCCAGGCCTCTCTGACCCACCCATGTGGCCCCTTATCTCCTTTCTATGAGCCTTGGTGAGCCCATCACCTTCCACCCAGGTGATTTCCCTTCTCACTCATCACGTGTCTCTGGGATCACAGTAGCTTTCTTGTCCCCTTTCTCCCTTGTGTTTCTACACTCCACAGGATCACTGGGAGGGTTAGTTCACCCTGTCTCAGACTGCTGCACAACAGAGAGAGAGAAAAAAAAAAAAAAAAAACTTCTGCAGGCCATCCCCCCCAAGTCCTCCAACAATATGCAAAGCCCCATCAACACCTTCTTGTGGAAAAATGGGGACCATACTTGAAAGAAGTTTTCGTCCACAGGTGTTGCTATTGCCTTTCCCAGAGAAGCTACACTCTTCTATTTCTTTTTCTCAACATTTGCAACTGCATCTGAATATATGCTTTGCTTCAGTGATTAAAAACAAAACATACGGCTGGAGAGATTGCTTAGCGGTGTCTGAAGTTTGTTTGCAGTGCCTGGAGGCCCTGGCATGTCCATTTTCTCAAATAAATAAAATATTTAAAAAATAGAACATAAGGGGCTGGAGAGATGGCTTAGCGGTTAAGTGCTTGCTTGTGAATGAAGCCTAAGGACCCAGGTTGAGGCTCGATTCTTCAGGACCCACATAAGCCAGAGGCACAAGGTGGCACATGCATCTGGAGTTCGTTTGCAGTGGCTGGAGGCCCTGGCATGCCCATTTTTTATCTGCTTCTTTCTCTGTCTGTTGCCCTCAAAAAATAAATAAATAAAAATAAACAACAACAACAAAAAAATAGGACGTAAGTCAAATAAAACCACTGCCCCTAAGAAGCTTGCAAAGCCAGGAAGAGCTCAAAGCCACCACTCTGTTCTAGGCATGATGGACTGAATTCTACCTTCACTAACCAAGTATCACTTCATCCAGAATGCCAGGAGAAACAATGGAATCTATGCACAGTAGTGGCCAAGGAAACGTACAGGGCACCGTGACCTTGAGCACCCAGAAGCACTTTAACCTTAAATAACTGTCCCTTGGCTTCCTCTCCAGGAGCTGCAGCAGAAAATGGCCATGATGCGCATGCTCCAGATGGGGGAGTGCGGGAGGACAAGGGAGGGGCGCCCGGGCTTTGCATAAATACAGTGGATGTGGTTGAGCAACCGTTGAAATATGAGGAAATTGCTTCCAGCAGTTTAGAGTCTTGGCTTGACTCATAATTTAACCTTGAATATAGTTTTCAAAAATCATTAAGTCCCCAAAGCCTTCATCTCTAACAGTGATTAGCCATGATACAGTAAGCAGGAAGTTAATATATTTCTTTCTAAGGAGGCGTGTCATGCCTGAAGGATCTCCCCTTCCTGCACTTAGGCAGGACTGACAGCTGACACACTTCCAAGCACTGGGCTGAGCATTGTGGGGAGGACAAACCCGGCCTCCTTCCCTCAAGGAGTTTGATGTCTAATAAGAGGAGAGGACAAAGAAAGAGCACGGATGGAACAGGACTGGATGCAAGCATTGTGCTCGGAGGTTTTACACTCATTAACCTTTACCCTCAGATCCTTTTCAGCTGGAAAGAAGGAACAGTTAGCAGCTATGCCAGGAAAACAGGAAACAATGAGGCTCTAGCTGCAGCTAGATTGGAGGAGACTGCCCATTTACTTATGGCCTTCTTCATAATAGCCACTGTTCCAAGTGCCCCATAACTGCCAACCCACTGAATCTTTGAGACAGCCCTATTTAGGAGGTGGCTGTTGTTTGAATGTTAAGTGTCCCCCCTTGGGTTTTTATGTTTGAACACTTTGTCCCAGCTGGTGACCCTGTTTGGGAAGGTTGTAGAACCTTTAGGAAGTGGAGCTTGCTAGAGGAAGTGATTCACAGCAGCCCCCTTTAGTTTTTATAGTTTGACCCCACTTCCTGTCTGCCCTTTTCATCCTGCCCACCCTTGACTTCCCGATCACCATGCAATGCGATCCATGGACTCATGCTCCTTCCCCCATGCCTTCTCCATCATGATAGACTGGCATCCCTCAAACAGTGAGCCAAAATAAACCCTGCCATCTCTAAGTTGCTTTGGTTAGGGTTTCTTTCTTTCTTTTTTTTTTTTTTTTTTGGTCACACCAATGAGAAGAGTAATTAATACAGAGGTTGTACCAACACCTTTGCTTTTACTGAGGAATAAAATGAAGGTCACAACCACAGAGCTTGAAAGCAGACATTATTCTTGAAGCACATGCAGCACTTCTCTTTCCCTCCAGTTACCCAGTACACAGCAAAGAAAACAGGTGGCTGCTTGTTGCCCGACCTATTCTCTACCAGTGACCTGGAGAAACTTAAATGAATAAAGTCAGACAAGAGGGGCCAGAGACGTGCAGGAGCACAAGGCTACCATGGGAAGCTGAGATAAGGGACTATCAATGCATATCTCTCTGTCATTGATGCATCCTTAGAATCAGGATTAGAGCCTGTCGCCTTGAGGTCATAACATGAATGAGGAGCCTTGCACTTCCCCATGGGCTTTGGGATCTAGCCCAGTCACCACCCCAGTGAAAGATACAATTTGCAGTTTTATGCATCTCAGCCTCTGCACCCACCCACCCACCCTATCTGACTCCTCCCCTATCTCCCCAGGCAATGGCTCTTCCCAATTGCCATGGAAACAGCAAAGCAACATCTGATAGGGAGTGAGGATGGAAGGTGCTGATTCGGTAGCGTTCTGGGACAAGCCTTGAGCAAGTTCTCCAATGATCCTTCACAACTAGAGCCATGGATTTCTCTGGGTCTGGGGAGCAGTCCTGAGGCTTTCAATGTCCTCAGCCTGGCAAGCAGGTTACTTCATTCTCACCTAGCTGTACCACAAGCCTTCTATGTTGAGCAAGTCATTTCCACCTCCCAGGGCCATTCTTTTTGTGCAATAGTAATCTGAGCCACCTGGTAAAATTGGAAGAAGGGCAAGAAAAACAAGTTTCTCCAAAGAGTACCCAAAGCTATTCAGTGACATAACAAACTCACACGGGACTCTGGTTGTGAATAGAGCCTGTGCAAGCTGCAGTGAATCTAAAATGTCCCCCTCAGAGAATATGACCTCACATATATGATTTATTTATCTGAGAGAGAAAGAGGCAGAGAGAGAAAATGGGCACACCAGGTTCTCCAGCCACTGCAAATGAATTCCAGATGCATGCGCCCCCTTGTGCATCTGGCTTACGTGGGTCCCGGAGAATCAAACTGGGATCCTTTGGCTTTGCAGTGAAACGCCTTAACAGGTAAGCCATCCCTCCAGCCCAAGATGATCTTAATTACAGGGGTCTCACATCTGCTTTTCCCATAGACCTGTCACCCTATGGAACTGGGCTCTGAAAACTGTCTTTACAAGAGGACGAAGGAAAGCCTAGGAGGAAAGTGGGGCAGAGTGGAGAAAGAGGCACTGAGACGGCCGAAACACTGCAGATGACGGGATGAGATGGAAAAGGGAACCAAGGTCAGAAATAGAAATGAGGAAAAGGATCAGGACAGTTAGGAATCAAAAAACCCTGCCAGCCCTGGGTCTTCCCTTTGCTGAATCCATAAGCGACTCACTCTCTCTCATGTGCCCAGTTCTTGTCTCTGTGGGTTATCTCTCCCATCTACAGCATCTGGTGCTTTTTAGGGACTGCATGGCGTGAGCTGCTGAAGAAACTTCCAGAAGGTATCAGAGACATACATAAAGAAGCCAGGACTTGAAATCTGAAAGACATCCTGTAGGGACACACCATTCCACAAAGTTTTTGAAAGGCTCATGCATGCCTCTTCTTGTTCTCTGTGTTAATCCCAAACTCCCTGATCATACATTTAAAATGTTTGCCTAATTGTCTGACTCTTAATTAGGTGGATAATTGGGGAATCTGAGACAATACACAAATGAGCAAACAGTCCCCAGACTTCATTTCTGTTACTGCATCAAACTTCCTCCCACAGGGCCAGGCTAGATAATTTTGGTTTTATAATCATTTCCTTTCCCACATTATTTTCTAACCCAAATATGTGAGGGTCAAACTCTGGTGCCTTACTTAAGCCATTTTATTTAAGTCATTGCCCCTAATACCTAAGCAAAATGCAGGTATAAATAAGAAAGCAAGCAAGCATGCTTCAACTTTGAATTGAATTTAACCACTGAACTTGGAGTTTGAGCTGTGCCTTCCTCTATCTTTGTTATACCTGTGAGGAGCAAGAGGCTCTGATTTGCATGGTCAAGCCCTTCATGCTGTCTGTGATGGTTGGACTCAGGTCTCCCCCATAAACTTAGGTACTGTGAATGCTAGGCTCCCTAGCTGATGGTAATTGGAAATTAAAGCCTCCTGGAGGCAGTGTGTCGTTGGGGTCGGGCTTATGGGTAAACACTCTCCTGTTTCTGTTGTCCACCTGATGTTGGCCAGGGGGTGATGTCCACCCTCTGCTTATGCCATCGTTTTCCCCTGCCATCATGGAGCTTTCCCTTGAGTCTATAAGCCAAAATAAGACCTTTGTCCCACAAGTGGCTCTTGGTCAGGTGATTTCTGCCAACAATGTGAACCTGACTACAACACCATCCCAGGTGACTTTTGTTTTCTGTGGTGCTATAAGATGCCAGCCCAGGAGATCTAAAGTCTAGTGGAGGTGTAGGGCTATCCTGAATCTATGAGACAATACTAGCCTCCCTGAGAAAGTCCCCTACTAGCTACAGCTTGTCACCTGATGTCCAAGTCTCACACAACTGACTAGGATGGAGTTCCTGTCTCCTCTCTGTCTGTTCCCGATAGCATAGAAGGGCTCTTCTTCTGTGTGTGGGTTTTTCTTTTTTTTTTTTTTTTTGCATACATGTTCACGTATGGTCCTTGCCAAGTCTTTGATAATGAGGAAATATGCCAAGATGGATTTCTCCATCTGACCTTTATGGCCAGGGTGGAGAGAAAGAATTTGCCTATAACCACACCACTGATACATCATAACTCTAAGCATTTTCAATGCAGGCTGGACCCCTAAGCCTGTGATCTCATAGCGCCCTGCTTCCCACCTGTCATGTCCTGATTGGCAGGAAGTGGGGATGGAGGAAGCGGGGAAGTGGGTCAGAATTTAAAATATGCCAGAGAAAGAGATGTAACTTACTCTATGCCACAGTGTTTCCTCACGTCTTCTTGCCTTTCTTGGCTGGAAGCATGCATTATTTATCCCTCACACACAGAATTTTCTCAGTCATAATAAAGGTCATGAAGGGGAGAGAGAGTTATCAAGTCCACAGCTCTATCCAGGTGCATGGAGAATGACATATTGAGTCTGAGAGAATCCATTTGGGAAGAAAATAAAGACAAGGTGTATGCTTCCCTGCTTCATCTTTCTTCACCCCTCCCTTTTCTATAAGAAAAGAAAAATACACAGGCAAGTTGGTGCCCCTTCTGAACCCATACCAATCCCTCCCACCCACGACTGTCCCCCGAGCCCACTTCAAGTGCTTCCTCCATGCATAAATCAGGGAACCTGGACACAGCTGTGTCACTCGGAGGCTGGCTGATGTGTGCTTCCCTATCTTTGGTTTAGAAGCCTTTGTGGATGTCTTCCGACCTCTCTTCTGGCACCTCAGAACTATTCCCTTTAATTGAAAGAATAGACATGTGCTCTTGTAGCATTTGGAAAGAGTGGCGGGGACATCACGGATGGAATGCCACACTTCCAGTAAAGGAGGAAGTCTGGGCTGCTGCTTACCAGTTCTGCCAGGCAAGTCTTTGGGCTGCCCACAGGGACACCATTCCTGGTTACTTGACGTCTCATAGGACCTGTCTCCCCATAGGACATCATGGACCTGATTTTCATTCACGTGAGACCCCAGTGAGCCACCAAGCTGGCCTGTCCACACGGGACCTGAGAGATCCACTGCTTTTACAAACGATCCCCAAATGTGTAGCTGTTTGGTCTATCTTTCCTGAACAGGATGGCTTATATCGGTTGTCCACTTGGCAGGATCTAGAATCGCCTAGGAAAACCAGACTCTGGACATGCTTGTGGGTGACAATCTAGATTAAATTAACTGAGTTGAGATGCTCCACCTTAACTGTGTAGAGCACCAGTGTATGGGCCAGGTCCTGGGCTGAATGGGAAGGAGAGAGCTGGCTGGGCACCAGCCCTTACTGCTGGCTGCCTGCTCACCGTGACCAGCTACCTCAGGCTTCTGCCAGCAGGTCTGACCCTGCCACAACACAGTGTAACTTCCCTGAACTGTGAGCAGAAGTTATCCCTTCCTTCCGTAAGTGGATTCCAGACAGAAATTTTGTCCCAGCAAACAGGACGTAACTAATACACACCAAAGGGATGAAGCAATGCTCAAGAGGAAGAGGTTGAGATATTTTTGTCTACCTTCTTTCACAGGATGGCACAAAAATAGATAAAACGTTGTGTTAATTGCTAAAGCAAGGCAATTGCTTAAAAGTCTTCAAGCAACAAATTATTGTACTCACCAACTAATGGAGATGAAGGGACCTCTCACAGTGCCTCAGATCTGTAGCAGCATGGAGGATTCCCAGAGTACATGGCCTGAAGCTAATTAGTACCTGGAGACACTCTGAATGTACCGGCAGTGTCTTGGGTCATCTGCCAGCTACAGGCATGAGAGAGAGACACATGCTACAGAGAACAAATTTGTGTGAATAGAGAACTGATAGGGCTTTAGGAGCAAATCCAGAATCCAGATTTCCTACACAGAAATGTTAAGAGCAGTCTAAATCATAATTTCCCAAACTTGGAAGCAACAAAAGATATCTGTCCTTCAGTAAGCGAATGAAGTATTGTGGTATATTCAAAAATATTTTAAAAGGGCTGGAGAGATGGCTTAGCGGTTAAGCGCTTGCCTGTGAAGCCTAAGGACCCCGGTTCGAGGCTCGGTTCCCCAGGTCCCACGTTAGCCACATGCACAAGGGGGCACACGCGTCTGGAGTTCGTTTGCAGAGGCTGGAAGCCCTGGCGCGCCCATTCTCTCTCTCTCCCTCTATCTGTCTTTCTCTCTGTCTCTGTCGCTCTCAAATAAATAAATAAAATATTTTAAAAAAATATTTTAAAACAGCAACACCTTGGCATTGTGGTGCACACCTTTAATCCCAGCACTCGGGAGGCAGAGGTAGGAGGATCGCCATGAGTTCGAGGCCAACCTGAGGCTACGTAGTTAATTCCAAGTCAGCCTGGACCAAAGTGAGACCTTACCTCAGAAAAAAAAAAAAAGGAACATTATTTATCCCTAAAAAGAAATCAACTACCAAGCTATGAAAAGATTTTAAGAGACATTAAGTGTATGTTAATAAGTGAAAGAGGTCAATCTGGAAAGGCTGGTGAAAAAAAATCAGACAATAATTCCAATTTTATGACAATTTTGAAAGAACAAAACTAGGGGGAGTGTCAAAATATTAGTTATTTCCAGAGATTAGAGTAGGGGAAAAAAAAGATTAGGATGGTGAAACTACACTGAATAGTTTGTAACTGTGTGTACATGTGAGCTCACCAGCCATGGTGCACAAGTGGAAGTCAAAAGACAACCTCAGAGTGTCCTTCCTCCCTTCCGCTAGGAGAGAGGGTCTTTCATTGTTTGCTGAGCATGCGGCTACCGGGCCCCAAGGTTTATGGATTCTCTTGGCTTTGCTTGCCATCTTGCCCCTAGACACCCAGGGATTACAGATTTCTACACAGTGTGTACCGTTGACACGGATTCTGGGGATCTGAACTCCAGTTGCTAGGTTTGTGCAGCAAGTGCTTTTAACTGCTGAGCCTCTGCCCGGCCCCCGGGTGGTTTGATGGTGGAGACTGCTCAGCATTAGACATGCATGCAAAACCATAGAGTACTCGGAGAATGCAAGCCCAGTGAAACTGTGCACCCTGAGTGGTGATGAGCTGACAATGAACAGTCATCATTCGGCCTCTGGCAGGGGCAGTGATGTGGAGGAGGACATGCACATGTGGGGCCAGAGGGCACACTAGGAATTTCCACACCTCCTCTCAATTTTCTATGAGTCCAAAACTATAATAAGAAAATTCATTAGTAAAAATCATAATCCCCTCCCCTTCCTCTCCCTCCCCTCCCCTCCCCTTCCCTTCCCTTCCCTTCCCTTCCCTTCCCTTCCCTTCCCTTCCCTTCCCTTCCCTTCCCTTCCCTTCCCTTCCCTTCCCTTCCCTTCCCTTCCCTTCCTGTTGTACGTTTCCCTTCCCTTCCTGTGGTAGTTACCTTTGAGTTGTTGGGACAGCACACCCAACCAAAAGCAGTTCATAGGAAGGAAGACTTCATTTTGGCTTAGTCTTGAGTAGAAGCTTCATGACGGCAGGGAAGACGTGGCGTGAGCAGAGGCTGGATGTCACTGCTGTCACAGGGGAGGAAAATGACAGCACAAAAGGGGCCGAACTCTAGCAAGGGTTAGTTGGCTATAACAACTCAAAGCCTGCCTCCAGAAACACGCCTCCTCCAGCAAGGCTCTGCCTCCGCAATTGCCACCAGCTGGGGACCAAGTGTTCAAAACACAGGGACCTTTAAGGGCCAGGGGTGGAATGAAGTGGTTTGAATTAGATATACCATGTTTCTTTGGGGCGTTATAGCCATCTCCTCCTTAACAGAGTTCAGCTTACTCTCTTGCTGTTATTTCGCACCTGCTGTGACAGAGGTGATGTCCAGTCTTTGCTTCTGGCATGTTTTCCCTGGAGAGGCTATGCCAGCATACCACCTTTCCTCCCACTAGCTGCTTTGGGTCAGGTGTTTGCTCACAGAAACAAGAAGGTAACTGCATTTCCTTTCCCTTCCCTCCCTTTCCTTCCTTCCACTTGTTCCATTCTTTAGGCATATGTACCTTCTAAGTTTATTTTCAAAATCATATGATAGGAATTACTTCTCTACGCATAATCAAGTGGCTGTTTATAAAGATCAGCTTATACCAGCAAGGTCAAGGTCTATTAAAACACATTTGAACACATGCTTCTTTGAGTGTGTCATTACCACCATCACTGTAAAACAGTCCCTTCATCTTGTTTAATGGAAAATCTTTTTTATTTTTATTTCTGAGAGAGAGAGTGAATGGGCATGCCAAGCCCTCTAGCCACAGCAAACAAACTCCAGGTGAATGTGCCACCATGTGCATCTGGCTTACATGGGTACTGGGGAAACAAACCTGGGTCCTTAGGTTTTGTGGGCAAATGCTTTAGCCAGTGAGCTGTATCTCCAGCCCAGTCCCTTCATTTTGATCATCAACAACATAAGTTGTGTGTTCAAAATGCCCAAGCCCAAGTTTTCAATGCATTCTCAGAAGTCCTCCTTGTACTCAAGGAGTAGTGACCCCTCCAGGTCATGCACCCTGTAAGCAGCACAGTTCAGACCTGTCTAGTATCTTTCTTCAGTGCTGCTGATCTACCATTTCTCACTATTTTTAGGTACAACCCATGATTCCACCAACCGGCCAACATATAATTTTCCTTCTCTTGGACTTGGCCTCCTTGTCTACAAAACGAGCAGTTTGTACTAAATGATTTAAGATTCCTCTCCAATGCAGTCTGACAAACAGATCTAATTTTCAGAGCAGAAGCTTGGAGGGGATGTTTCTGGTTGGGGCTTGATTTTTCTGAAATAACCTGTCTTCTCTCATCCCAGGAGAGCCACAGTAAATATACAGATGGATAGCGAACAAAAGAACCTACAAATCCTGTAAAATGAAATCACATGGTGATGTGTGCTTATTCTGTGGAAGAGAATAAAGCAGCATTTTGCTGGGCCTTTTCACATAGCTGCCAATCAAAGATTCATCCTGCCATGCTCTCAGAATAGCAGCTCTATTCGACCCAGTGAGCCAGAGGGGAAGGCTGGAAGCTCAGTGCTCTGACATCCCACAACCAGACACTCAGGACACCCTCCTACGAGGGTCACTCATGCACAATGTCCATCACCGAGCCAGCTTGATCTCACCTCTGTGATAGCTCAAAATCCCATGCCTGTTTCCAGTGTTGTCTGCCCAGATTCTTATTACATCTAACCTGAGGCCACGAATAACTTCATAACTGCCTCTGCACACCTCCACAGGGCTATCAGAAGAGTTTAGTCCATTTTCAGCTGCTGTAACAGAATATCCCAGCCTGGATAGTTTGAAAACAAAGAAGTTTGTTTGGCTTGGGTGTGGGGTTGGAGTTTGGGGCACTAGCCTCTGGGAAGGAACTCCAGACAGAGGGTACACAGTGTCCATGGACCAAGAGAGCAGAACTTGGAGTTTGTCAGGAAAGAACTCCTTCCATGATCCAGGCATGGGGACTGAAGATCCATAACTTATTCACCTCTTAAAGGTTCCATTGCTGCAATGACAATGAAATTTCAATGGGAGTTTTAAAGGGTCATTCAGCAAGAGGTAATACTTAAGGACAGGTCTGATCTGGTATTAACCATCTTAAAGACTAAGGTGGGGAAATTGATAGCGCACTTGAACAAGCATCATAGTCTAACCCTAACCTCTTTATCCAACGTACCTTCCTCTCATTCAGTCCCCTTACTCGCTCCACACTTCATTGGCTACTTGCTTCTACCAGACATTTGTGAGTTTCCCCATTCCCCTGCCATGTTTTCTCTTCTCCAGCCATTCCATGAACCATGGGCTCTATTGCATGGAGAACTTCTATTTATAAATGAAAACCAAACCCCAGTCTGGGGAGATAGCTTGGTGGGAAAAACTGCTTGTTGCCCAAGCATGATAGCCTGAGTTTGGATCCCCTAGAGCCCATGTAAAGCCATAAATGGTAGTGTGCATCTGTGATCACATCACTTCTGAGGCAAGATGGAGGGAAGAGGCTGAAGAATCCCTGAGAGCTCACAGGCCAGCTAGCCTGGCATATACAGCACTGAACAAGAGACCCTGCCTCACACAAGGTGGACGGCAAGCATGGACACCCAAGGTTGTCCACTGATCTCCACATGCAGGCTGTAACACACATGGGCCTACATGAACACACACAAGAACACAAACAGTTCAGCTGCCCTTTGCACTAGGACATACTGATTCTGTGGTTTCTCAGCTGCATTTGGAGACTGCTAGAACTGTAAAGCTCTCACACAAAGAAAAGATGTTGTAGGGCTGGAGGGAGAGCTTAGCGGTTAAGGCATTTGCCTACAAAGCCAAAGGTCCCAGGTTTGATTCCCCAGGACCCACATTAGCTTGATGCACAAGGGTGCGCAAGTGTCTGGAGTTCCTTTGCACTGACTGGAGGCCCTGGTGCTCCCATTCTCTCTCTCTCTCTCTTTCTCTGTCAAATAAATAAAAATAAATATTAAAAAATGTAGAAAAGCTGTTGTAGATAGTTGAGTTTTCATGAACTGCTTTCAGTGGCTGGAAAGTTCCTAGGAAAAAGGAAGATGGCTAAACACCAGATGAGATAACATGTAATGTGAATACATGCCTAGGTAAGACTTGGCTCTGTCGGTGGGGTAACAGCAGTGACTTGGAGGAGGAATAAATGGAATCAAGAGCCAAGGTATGTCCAGAATATTTAAGAAAAAGTTTTCATAAGATTATTTTGCAAGTATTTGCGAAGTATATTCAAGAAGCACATATTAAATGCTATTTGGCCACAGGCTGCTGTGAAATGATGCAGAAAATAAAAAGGATTACATGACAAAGAACTTCTTCTCAAGTTGCTGATGGTCCAGTAGGGAAATCAATATTCACAACCATGAAAGAATAAAGAAAAAGAATTCAATATTCCACAAACTAAATTATGAGATTAATAAAACCCAAATCAAAACTCCAAGGAGATTTTTTTTTTAAATCTTGACAGCACGAAATTAATTTGGAAGATCAAAAATAGACAAGAGCAATATCAATCAAAACCCCAACAGGTTCTTGTATAGTAATTGATAATCTGAAGTTAAATTTGTGTGAACATGGACAGGGCAAAGATGACCTGAGGCAATCTTAGAGGAGAACAAAGCTAGGGGCCCAGTGGTACCAGTTCGTAAGGTCTGTTTCCGAGCTTTAGAGATTCAGACATTGTGGTATTTATACAAGACCAGGTTAGCTGGTGACAAAACAGAGAGGTCATTAGTAGTCCTCTGTATATGTTATTGTCAACTTTAGGATGGGGAGCATCAGGTTGACTGTCCTCTCTGTTCTATTTTCCTTCCATGAAACTTTATGCTTATGAAAACCGTCCATATTGTTGAATACATCTCAAAATACCTCACGATCATTGGTAGATAGTGTTCTTTTGTCTAGTGTACAGAAAATGACCCCAATAAGTACTTCTGTATCAATTATGTATCCACATGGAAAATAAAATTCTTGGCCCTCTGCCTCTGTTGCAGTTACCTTTTCATTGGGACAAAGCATCCAACCAAAAGCAGTTAACAGGAAGAAAGGTTTTTACTTTGGCTTATGTGCTTGGGAGGAAGTTCTGTGATAGCAGAGAAAAGCATTGCATAAAGCAGAGGCTGGCATCACTTCTGCCACAGCAGGTGGCAAACAACAACAAGAGAGTGAGCCAGGTTCTGGAAAAAGAAACCTGGCTAGAACACCCCTAATCCTGACCCTAACAACACGCCTCCTCCAGCAAGGCTCTGCCTATCAAACTGCCACCAACTGGGAACCAAGCATGCAGAAAATGTGAGTTTACAGGGGACACCTGATTCAAACCACCACAATCTCATCTGATGCACAAATGAAAAAATTAAAACTTAACATCTTATGAGAGAATGAATTTGTAATGTTGGAACATTTGTTGGTCACAAAAAGTGCTAACTGAGGTAGGGGAGATGGTTCAATAGGTAAAGTACTTGTTGTTTTTTTTGTTTATTTTAATTTATTTGACAGTGACAGAGAGAGAAAGAGACTGGTAGAGTGAGAGAGAGAGAGAATGGGCTTGCCAGGGCTTCTAGCCCCTGCAAACGAACTCCAGATGTGTGTGCCCCCTTGTGCATCTGGCTAACGTGGGTCCTGGAGCCTTGAACTGGGGTCCTTAGGCTTCACAGGCAAGCGCTTAACTGCTAAGCCATCTCTCCAGCCCAAGTACTTGTTGTATATGCATGAGAATCCGAGTTTGGGTCCCTAGAACTCACATAAATGTCAGTTGTGTGTGTGGTAGCCTCCTGTAATCCCAGCAATCAGGAGGCACAAGGAATCCTTGTGGCGTACTGGCTAGGTAGACAAGTCAAAGTGGCAGGCTCTAGGCTCAAGTGAGAGACTGCCTCAGTAAAAGTAAAGCACAGCTATAGAGGAATACACCCAATTTGACCTTCTCTCTCTCTATCTCTGTAATACACTCAATCACACATATACACATGCACACACAGAACATGCACACACACACACATGCAAAAAGTGCTAACTCCAGGAGAGAAAAGTAATATATTTGAAAACATTAAAATATGAATTTTAGGAATATCATCAAAGGTCACAAAGACTGAAAAGCCATTCTAAAGTGCGAAGATATCTGGAATTCTTGTGTCTATGTGAAAACAAATCCCAAAAGTATGATGGTCTCCTACAAATCAGTTTATTAAAAAAATTAAAAATAGGTATATGGCTAGAAGTTAAGGCATTTACTTGCAAAGCCTAAGAACCTGAGTTCAATTCCCCAGTACCCATGTAAAGCCAGCTGAACAAAATGGCACATGCACCCGGAGTTCATGTACAGGGGCAAGAGGCCTTGGCTCACCTTTGCTCCCTCTCCCTCTCTCCCTCTCCCTTTCATTTGCAAATAAATAAATAAGATATTTTAATAAAGATTTAAATCTTTCATAAATAAATTTATGTTAAAAAAGAAGATACAGGGCTGGAGAGATGGCTTAGCGGTTAAGCGCTTGCCTGTGAAGCCTAAGGACCCCGGTTCGAGGCTCGGTTCCCCAGGTCCCACGTTAGCCAGATGCACAAGGGGGCGCACGCGTCTGGAGTTCGTTTGCAGAGGCTGGAAGCCCTGGCGCGCCCATTCTCTCTCTCTCCCTCTATCTGTCTTTCTCTCTGTGTCTGTCACTCTCAAATAAATAAATAAAAAATTTAAAAAAAAAAAAAAAAAAAAAAAAGAAGATACAAGGGCTGGAGATATGGCTTAGTAATTAAGGTGCTTTCCTGTGAAGCCTAAGAACTCATGCTCAAATCTCCAGGTTCCACATAGCCAGACGCACAGTGACACAAGCATGCAATGTCACACATGTGCAAAAGGAGGCACACGCATCTGGAGCTTGTATGCAGCACATTGAGTGGCCTGGCACACCCATTTTCTCCTATTCTCTCTCTCTCTCCCTCTCAAAATTAAAAAAGTAAAAATTTAAAAAAGACATGGAACTTGAAAAAAACAACTAACTAGAAGGGATACCCAAGTGACTAATAAAGATAAGAAGTACCCTCAGTCTTGTGAGTTAAAACAAAAATATAAAATTCAAACTTTCACACTACTTACACAAGAATGGCCAAATAAAAATGTCATCAACTACTAATTGTTAGCAAGTGTGTAGGTAACTGAAACTCGTAAACTGCTGGTGGGGGGGGGGTATAGATAAACATAGCCACTCTGAAACACTATTTGTACTGATGAGATTATGGATTAACATAACCTCTCTGAAAAGCTACTTGTCTGTGTTTATGAAAACAAAACACCAATAATTCTACTCTGAGGAAAAAAACTGAGCAAAATGCATACATATGCTTATCCACAAAATGCATGAATGTGTTCTTGTATGGTACCATAGGTCCGAACATGGAAAATGCACACATGCAAATCAGCAGTAGCATGAATAAGGAAATCATGATACATCCACACACAACAGAATATTAGTCAGAGCCCATGAGCAGTGTAAACCCATATTCACCAATTGGGAAGATACAACATACTAGCTGTGGCAGTCAGGTTCACATTGCGGGCAGAAATCACCCAACCAAGAGCAGCTTGTGAGGGAAAAAAAAAAAAAAAAAAAGGTTTATTTTGGTGAACAGGCTCGAAGGGAAGCTCCATGATGGCAGGGAAAATGATGGGATGAGCAGAGGGTGGACATCACTGCCTGGCAAACATCAAGTGGACAACAGTAACAGGAGAGTGTGCCAAACGCTGGCAAGGGGACACTGGCCATAATACCAGCAAGTCCGCTGCTGACAATACACCACCTCCAAGAGGAGTTAATTCCCAAGTTTCCATCAGCTGGAGACCTAGCATGCAGAACACAGAAGTTTATGGGGGATGCCTGAGTCAAGCCAGCACACTATCTGATACTGTTGAGAATGAGCGCAATGATGGGAGTGTTAATATTTCCTTCCAGAGAGGTGATGTTACACAGGCACAAATACACATGCACACACACAAAGCCATGAACTACCTATACCAGTGGACTAGAGCAGTCCATGCCTGTGATTTATTCTAAAGAAATAATCAGAGGTTCAAAGAGTGTTGTAAAGGAAGAGTTCTCACAGCATGACTTGTGATAAAAAAAAAAAAAAAAGAAAACAGCTAAATGTCAGGCGAGAGTAGTGAAATAACCATGAGATGGGGGCATGCACAGCAATGAAACGTAAGGACCAATAAAATTCACTGGAGCGCTTTTACAAGGGTCTGGAGGAGGCCACCAGACCTCCCCTCACACTTTTGGGTGACTGGGCCACACTCTCTGAGGCTATCAGGAGTGCTGTGGTGGAAACTGGAGAAGCCTTTCTCGTCCTGACCACTGCAGCATGGGACTTCACATCCAGGGGAGTCCTTGATAGGCAGGGTGGAGCATTCGTGCACCCACTCGCAGGCCGGCCAGGGGACAGATAAGAGAGGGCAAAGCACTCACCGCGCCAATGTAAGGAGCTGAGTTCAGAACACTAGCACGTGGAGTTCCCAGCACGCCTCTGATGAGAAGGGTGGCGGAGGCAGGAAGCTCTCTGCGAGCTCACAGAGCAGGTCCTCTGGAAAACACAGAACTGAACGGGGATCCTGCCTCCATCAAGGTGTGAGGTGAGAATCCATGCCCACAGTGGTCCTCCGACCACCCACCTGCACGTTGTGGCATGTGCCCACCTGCACCCTCAGAAAGGACACACACATGGGAACAAGCATCTTGTCAGGTTTCCATGGACATGTGGTAAACTAAACCACACATCAGAAAAGACGAGAACCATCTACCTCAGGCTTTAATTTGGCCTCTGTCCACTAACAAAATCACTAAAGTGATACAAATAGAAAACTGTCCAGAACCATAGTTACACAAACCAACAAATGACACAGGACAACGACCGGTGTAAGGAAAGTGGAAGGATATACTGTACATACACCATTTTTTTCATGCATACATATACTTCCAAATGACTAAAGGCATGTAAGATTGATAGGTGACATTTGATTTTTATTTTTTGGTTTTTCGTTTTTTTTTTTTAAACTTTTTTTGTTTATTTATTTGATAGTGACAGACAGAGAGAGAAGGGGGGAGATAGAGAGAGAATGGGCACGCCAGGGCCTCCAGCCACTGCAAACGAACTCCAGACGTGTGTGGCCCCTTGTGCATCTGGCTAACGTGGGTCCTGGGGAATCGAGCCTCGAACTGGGGTCCTTAGGCTTCACAGGCAAGCACTTAACCACTAAGCCATCTCTCCAGCCCTGTTTTTGGTTTTTCAAGGGAGCAACTTGCTCTAGCCCAGGCTAAGCTGACCTGGAACTCACTATGTAGTCTCAGGGTGACCTTGAACTCATGGCAATTTTCCTACTCCTGCCTCCCAAGTTCAGGAATTAAAGGCATGTGCCACAATGCCCAGTTTGATTTTTTTTAATTAGAGATAGATAGATAGATAGATAGATAGATAGATAGATAGATAGAGATGTAGATATATAGATATATAGATAATTTTATGCAAGAGTAAAAGTGTGTATGTGTGTGTGAGAGAGAGAGAAAGAGAAAATTAGCATGCTAGGCCCTCCAGCCACTTTAATCTAACTCCAGATGCATGTGCCCCATTGTGCACATGTGTAGCCTTGCACACTTGTGTCACTGTGCACATGGCTTATGCTAGATCTGGAGTGTTGAACATGGCTTCACAGGCAAGCACCTTAGCTGCTAAGCCATCTCGTCAGCCCATTAATTCTATAATTTTTAATTGGCTCTTGAAAAATATGTCATTCTTACTTGCATAAGTATAAAGCAATAAAGCTATTTTCAGGGGTAGAGAGATGGCTTAGCTGTTAAGGCGCTTGCCTGAGAAGCCAAAGGACTCAGGACCCATGGAAGCCAGATGCACATGGTGGCACATGTGTCCGGAGTTAATTTGCAGGGGCTGGAGACCCTGGCACATCCGTTTTCAATCTATCTACACTGGCCAATCCTCAGGGGATTTTGCAGAAGAGAAGACAGAAAGAATGTAAGGGCCACAGGGCAGGAGGGAAGATCCAGAGACATTGCCCCTCCCCTGACAATGACTGGCTGCTGCTCTCACAACTGGTAACCCACATCTCCATGGTGAATGCCAACAATCCCACTAAGGAGGGTCCTCAGTGGAGAGGGAGCAGGGTGGAGGGAAATGATGGTGCCAACATATGATGTGTCCATCCAAAGTTTCTGCTTAATAAAAAAAAAAAAGTTATTTTCATTTTGTAAAGAAATTAAGCAGAAAGAAGAATAATGTCACAGGTAACAATTTCCTTTCGAAGTTAATGTTTGGCAGTAGAACTTCTCTACACATGACATGAGAACCGAATAGCTGACAGGTCAAGTGGTTCTGTTGAGTGAGCATTGAAGGCACCCCAGCGGCTGGACCCCGTCCCGCTCTTCGTCTGACGTTCACCTTCTCTAGACACTGGCCCCCAGCACCCTCGGCATTTCCCAAGAACCTGTGTCGTCACAGAATTTACCTGCCAAGCCCTCACCTTAGATGAGCATTCATTAGCATAGCAAGCCACTTCACAGTAACTATCTTCATAATTGGGTAAAAGATGAAAGAGGGCTAAGGGTTGTAGCGATGGCATAGCCATTAAGGCTCTTGCCTACAAAGCCCAAGGACCCTGGTTTGATTCCCCAAGACCCAGGTAAAGCCACATGCACAAGGTGGTGCAAGCTTCTGGAGTTTATTTGCAATGGCTAGAGGCCCTAGTACACCCAACCTCTCTCTCTCTATCTCTCTCTCTCTGTCTCTTTCTTTCTCTCCCTCTTTCTCTCAAATAAATAAAATATTTAAAAAGGTTATAAAAGAATAGCTGGGGCCGGAGAGATGGCTTAGTGGTTAAGCACTTTCCTGTGAAGCCTAAAGACCCCGGTTCAAGGCTCGATTCCCCAGGACCCACGTTAGCCAGATGCACAAGGGGGTGCACCCATCTGGAGTTCGTTTGGAGGCCCTGGCGTACCCATTCTCTCCCTTTCTCTCTATCTGCCTCTTTCTCTCTATGTCTGTCGCTCTTAAATAAAGTTTAAAAAAAAGAATAGCTGGTTTAAGTTATTATGTTTTGGAATCCCCCTGTGCATCACATAATTCTATCTTCATTTAAATTTTTTGTTTATTTGTATTTATTTATTTGAGAGCAACAGACAGACAGAGAAAGAGGCAGATACATAGGAAATAGGTGTACCAGCTCCAGCCACTGCAAACTAACTCCAGATGCTTGTGCTACCTTGTGCTGCTGGCTTACATGAGTACTGGCGAATCAAGCCTCAAACCAGGGTCCTTAGGCTTCACAGGCAGGCACTTAACCACTAAGCCATCTCTCTAGCTTCTATCTTCATTTAAATGAACTTGCAGATACTGAAAAATAGTGGGAAAATGTACACAAAAATATACAGTTTTGATATTTGGAAACAGACTGTTCTTTATTGCTGTTCATCTGTATTTTCTAACTCTGATGCATGGATATACATTGCTCTTGCAATAAGAAAATTGCATTTTGACCAATGAGCTGGTGTTTTTCTGCCAATGAGACAACCAGGTTACACTGGAGGCTTATGATGCTAAGTCTAATTGCTTTAAAAAAATCTCAACAGTACTTTACTCGGGCAGATTTTACATGCCATCAAATCCTCAGATCCCCAGTGTACAGTGCGATGCATTGGGCACGTTTGCATTCCTGCGAACATAATTACTTCTTGTTGTCGCTCCCCTTATCAACTTACATCTCTTATGCCAGATGAGACTTTTAAAAAGAGTTTTATCACACGTGTGGAAATATCACCCCCAATCCCAATGACATGTGTGATTTATACATGTTAATCAAAAAGAAAATTTCAAAACCCATTTTATAGTGGTGTAACTGACTTGTAATAAAGTGCATATATTTATAGTGTGTAATTTCGTCTGACTGATGGTTGGTCATCCTTGGCATTCAAACTGGATGAGCTCTTTCTTGCTCTCAGGTGAAGTGCTGAATCTCTTGCAGCGTGCCTCTCTCACCTGTGGCTATTATACTTAACCCCGCAGGTCTGTCAGGACGACCAAATAACCACATGGGTGACTCGCACAGCCCCTACCAGGCCCTGGGAAACCAGTGAGGAGCAGTCGCTGGGGACTGCAATCTTTCCAACTCAATAGAGATTCTGGGATTGAAGGTGGTCAGGACAAGAACTAGCTTAGGGCTCCACAGAAGAGCCAAGAAAGCCATGGACCACAAGACCTCATGTTCCATCTTGAAATGTTCAAAGATGCCTTCTCCTATGGGGACCTTCAAATGCTGAGTTTTATGCAGTGGTTGCTCCCAGGTAGCAAATGTGGAGGAAATGTCTTTTATGACCATGGCACAGGAGAAGCGAAGCCTTTCCAGCCTCTGTCCTCACAAAGATGGATAGTAATCAGTCTGCCATGCACACTAGTACCCGCCAGGGCCTCCTGATACTGCAAACAAACTCCAGAAGCTTGCATTACTTTGTGTATCTGGCTTTATGTGGGAACTGGGGAATCATACCTAGGCTGTCAGACTTTGTAAGCAAGTACCTTTGACGACAGAGCCATCTCTCCAGCTCAGACACAACTGTTGAGCAGCAGGCTCCTTGACAGGAAAGAGGTGTACTCCCCACATAACTTGCCCATAACCGAGGTTTTAAACACACACCATGCACACTGTACAAGATGCATGTTCACATCACACCAAAGTTAGCACCTGAAGCACCTGGGCTTAGCCTTAGGACCACTGGCTGTTACGTATGGCAGTGTTTTCACTGCACAAAATTTCCCCTCTTCAGAGTGATCGTGTTTATTTAAATATATTTTTATTATTTATTTGAGAGAGGGGGGAGTGGCAGGTAGAGAGAGAAAGAGAGAGAGAGAATGGGCACTCCAGGGCCTCCAGCCACTGCAAACAAACTCCAGACACATTCACCCCTTTGTGTATCTGGCTTACGTGGGTCCTGGGGGGAATTGAACCAGGATCCTTAGGCTTCACAGGCGAATGCCTTTTAACCTTTAAGCCAATTCCTCAACCCAGAGGTTAATGTTTGATTCTCCTACAACTCACATAAGCAGCTGGATGTGGCCATGCACATCTGTAGCCTCAGTCCTGTAGGGGAGCAGAGACAAGAGAATCCCTAGGGCTCATGAAAAATAGCAAACTCCAGAATCAGTAAGAGACTCTGTCTCAAGGAACAGCTGGCAGGTGAGGGATGAAGGGGAAACCTTAAGCTCTCCTCTGGCCTCTGCAGGTCCCAACACACTGCACCATATCAGCACATACATGTGCACACACCAAACACAAACACATACACTCCATGCCACACACACACAAAAAAATGGAAATAAGGAATACTACTAAATTCTTTCTACAAAACCGTTATCATCATAATACTAATATCAGACAAAAGAACAACAATAAAATTTCCCTAAAATGAATGCATATGCCAAAATTCTCAATAAAATACTTGTTAACTGCATTCAGCATCATGCTCAAGATATTGTACACCATTAACAAGCTGGTTTTATTCCAGGGATGAAAGGATGTTTCAGTATACTCAAATCAATAGCTATAACACAGAACATAAGTAAACTTAGAGGAAAAAATCCCATGATCATCTTAATAGATGCAAAAAGGCTTTTGGCAGCATTCAAAGGACTGATTTATTAAAAAGTCATGAAGGGGCTGGAAAGATGGTTCAGCAACGAGGTCACTTGCCTGTGAAGCCTAACAACCTAAATTCAATTCCCCAGAACCCACGTAAGCCATATGCACATGGTGGTGCTTGTGTCTGGAGTTTGTTTGCAGTGGCTAGAGGCCCTGAGGTGCTCATTCTCTCTCTAATAAATAAATAACCCCTGAAGATACTAGGAAGAGAAGGAACATACCGTCGCATAATGAAGGCTACATATACAAACCAATAGCATTAAACTAGAAAAAAAGGAAAGGATTTAAACGCAAGAATGAGAGAAGTGGAAAGGATTTTCACTTTCTCCTTTTATTATTTATTTATTTATTTATAGTTTTCAGAGGTAGGTTCTCACTCTAGCTCAGGCTGACCTGGCATTCACTATGTAGTAGTCTCAGGGTGGCCTCGAACTCACACTGATCCTCCTACCTCTGCCTCCCGAGTGCTGAGATTAGGGGTGTGTGTCAGCACACCCAGCTTCCACTCTTATCCCATATAGTGTTTGAAGTTTTAGCCAAAGCAATAGGTCAAGAGAAACAAATCAATGCAATATGACCAGAAAGGATGGAGTCAAATCATTCTTATTTGCAGCTGAAATGATCCTATATTTAAAAAAAAAAAAGAGAGAGACTCCACAGGAAAACTTGGAACTGGCATTTTTATTTATGCATACATTTTCTAAAACTCTTGAAAATCTAAAATTAAAATACATGCATGTTACTGTCTGTTAATAGAACAATATACTAAAATAGATTTGATTCAAAAATAATAAATATGGGCTGAAAAGATGGCTTAGCCATTAAGGTGCTTGCCTGAGAAACCTAAGGGCCCCGGTTCAATTCCCCAGCACCCAAGTAAACCAGATGCACAAGGTGGCACATGTGCCTGGAGTTCCTTTGTAGTGGCTAAAGACCTTGGTGCACCGATTCTCTCTCTCTCTCTCTCCCTCTTTCCTTCAAATAAATAAATAAAATACTTAAGAAAATAGAACAGTATACTAAAATGCATTTAATTAAAAAAAAATAAAGATCCTCAGGTTTAAAGTTCGTTTAAAGGTGAGTCCCTCTTGCCTCTACCTCTACATTATCTTCTCGCTGTGGGGTCATTCAATGCCTGGCCCACAGGTGTGCTATTTTTCCCCACACTTCACTGATAGCGAGGACTCCCCCCATCTTAAGATCTCCCAAACACCACCTAGAGTCAGAAACCAGATCTACTGTTTTGTCATAAACCTCTTATGCCATAAGGTGGCGACAGAGAGCACCCAGAGATGTCATGCCTACTTCATCCAGCAGGTGACAGCAGACTCCCACCAATCTCAAGTACTAGGTTGTATTTTTCCCTTTGCTTCTTTCCTCCAAGTTGTTAATGGTCTCAATCCAGACACTCCAGACCAGGCAGAAAAGTGAAATTTAAGTGAAAGAGAATGGGAATGTATCAATGCCCCTATATAAGACAGGCACTGTTCTCCAGATTTAATAAGCTGTGTTTCATTTCCCCACTTCACCAGGTATCATGGGTGTGATGGTATTTTTCAGATTTTAAAGATAATCACACACCTAGCAGGCACATACACTCCTCGGTTCTGAGCTACAAGTGGTGCAGATGAGGTTTGGTCAGATCTTTCCACATAACGCCATTCAAACCCGCAGGCCTAACTGATCCATGTGGAGCGTGTGCACTGATGCAGGCCAAAACCGTGTCTGACTGACTTCCCCACCAGCCCAGGCAGGTTGTTTTCCCGCTTTACAAGTCAGTAGTCAGACTGGGTGGGAAGCTAATGAACTTGCAAAGGTCCTTCCATTAGCAAAGCTGGAGCCACGGGCAACCCTCCTCCCTCAACCACAGAAGTGCAGTCTCGAAGCCAGGGAGGGCGCCTGGAGGCAGAAGGAGCGTCAGCCCCTGTTTTCCAGCCACATCTCCACCTCCCGGGTTGCCAAAATGACTTTTCACTCGTCCTAGTCTTCTGGGGATCCCAGGGTCCTGAAGAACTCTGCAGTGCCTGTCCATGTGTGCCTGCAGCCCTTCTCAGAACCCCGGCTCCCCTCCATCTGGCCAGCCTTTATGGAGCACCTGCCGGATGCCAGGCTTTAATGGTGGAACCTCATGACTGTCCTCGAAGTGCTTTCACACGTAAGGAGAAGACCATGTACAAAAGACAAAACCACAGGGACACTTCTGTGGTGAGCAACCCCCACAGGAGTGGCACAGAGCTTCTGCCTGGTCGAGGAGGAGGAGGGCCTTCCCCCAGCCTTGAGGGAGAGGTGTGAAGTCCAGTCCGGAGGAAGAGGTCAGGGTATAGTTGCAGCATGTTTGGGGGGCTATGGGGACAGCAGAGAGGTCAACTAGACTGGCCTGGAAGGCTCTGGAAGGTGTAGTTGGGAATCTGTGTACAGGATTTGGTGGCTCCCGATGACTCCAAGCCACCCATGGTGTACAGGAAACGAGTGCAAGATGGGGCGAGTCTCTGGGAAAATTGCTGCGGCGAATGTGTGCCAGGTGTAGAAGGGTGAGCCTGCAGGAAGCAGGGCTGGCGTGCGCGATTCCTCACGTGGCATTGATCACTTGCAGATTCCAGCACCTCCCCCTCCCAAGGCTCCTGGGAGTTTTATGCCTCCAGGTAACAAGTGGTGAAAATCAGAGCAGCCTGGTTGAGGAGGTTTCCCAACCCGAACGCCAAGCACCACCACCGGGCCTGGCTTACGGACTCAGAGGCTACAGGAATAGGTCCTTTTTCTTTATAACGCATGTGTGTGCATGGTGGACATGCACGTGTGGCTGCATGGCACGTGTGTGTGTGTATGTACATACACGGATTAGTCCATGCATGTGGAGGTCAGTGGACAATCTCAGCTGTCGTGTCTCAAGTACACTGCCCACTTTTTTTTTTTTTTTAACAGTCTTTCCCTTGGCCTGGAGCTCTACAATTAGGCTGGACTGGTTGACCAGCAAGCTCCAGGAATCTGCCTGTCTCCACTTCCCGAGCACTGAGATTGTAGGCGCATGCCTCCACCCCAGCATTTATATGTGTACTGTGAGACAGAAGTCTGGGCCTTGTGCTTGGGGGGGTCACTGCCCCCCTCCCGGAATAGATTCTTGATGATAGCTATTCTTAGGAGCTGATGGGAAACAGGACGAGCAGGAAAAACCATCAGAGGAATTCACCAGCCCTGCCAACACCCAGCACCCCAGTCACCCGTGCCCTGCTAAGCAGGGAGGGGCGCATACCTTGCTGCCACCTGGCGGTGCCGGGGTGGGTGGAGAGGAAGCATTCCTTGACCGTTCATGAGGTGGAATTGTCCCCCAAAGCTCTTTGGGTACCGTTAAAAATATGGACTGCAGATCTAGCCTCCTCCCCAAAATGGGAACAGGATGGTTTCTACCCCACAGGCCAGACCAAGTACCTGAGGGAATTCCTCCTGAAAGCTGCAGGACCCTGTCCCAAGCAGCAGCAGCAGTGACATGACAGTGGTCTGGGGCGAGCTGTGCACGGGCAAGGAAGCCACCCGGGTGGATGCTGCAGGTGGAGCCACTGCGGGAGGGAGGAGGGAGTAACGGGTCTCACGGGAGAAAACCGGAAATGAAACCAGCGAGGAAGCAGCATTTGTAGCTCAGGAGAATGCAGGAAAAAACTGTCACGTACACAGTGATGGACTTGCAGAAATTCCTAGTTCCAGAAGGCCAGGCCCCAGAGTGGAATCTTGTTGAGAGAAGAGACCTTAGAAACCAAGGCTACAGGAGAGTGGGGTGGGTGAGAAATGGGATGGCTGAAAGCATTCACAGCTCAAACCTAAATGCCTCAGTTCATACCTGAGCACCCCCCCCCCCGAGTTGTGACATAATCCCTTCCCCTGTCCTCTTCCTTTCCTCTTTCTTGGGAGCCTCTCCCCACCTTATTCCTAGGAATGGGGACACAGAAGTTCCTTTTCCACTTTCTTATATCAAGAAATTTCGATTCATTACTTCCCTTCTCCTTCCCTTCCTCCGAGGCCCCGGCAGCCCAGGAGGAACTGGACCCTGCCTCCCGCCACCACCCCCCCCCCCCCCGAGCTCATGTTTAGATCCGTCTCACTACACACATATTTCCTAGGTTACAGATCTTAACTGATTGTCCCAGCATCCTTTAGGCCTGCCGTACCACATGTGCCACCAACTCTGGACATAGCCAGAAGAGGGCAGGATGGCAGAAGTGGAAGATATCCAGGGAAGTGGGTGAGGGAAGCTGGGAGCCGGGCAGGCACGTGGCTGGGGGTTCAGCACTACCCTCACAAGAACTGAAGGATGGCAGAAATCCCCAGGACCATCCAGTGATTTCCAGCTCAGGTAACCCGAGATTTGACTCTAATATTCACAAAGGTCCATCTGAGGCCAAAGAGGTATCAGGCCTTCAGAAAATTGGAAGTGACATGAGATTGTAAACTTGACTCCTCAGTCCAACAAGGTGATGTTTCTGGCAGGGATTCTTGGAGACAAGAAATCCAGTGTGAACTTTTACAGAGCACATGGAGGGAGGGAGGGAGAGAAAGAAAGAAAACTGAGTCAAGGTATGTCTTGTATGTGCCAAGCAATATTCAGGGATCCATATCTGCTATGAAAAATCTTTTTAAACTTGAGATATACTCGATGGCATGATGTGTCTCCTCTGAAAGTGTACAATTTAGAGGCGTTAGTATATTTTCATTAACATTAAATCCAAACTCTGAACTTCCTTATATTGACTTACTTTGTTGTTTTCTTCTCTTGTACATAAGCCTTAGTTTCTTGGATTTCTTTAGGTCTCATAATTTCCATTAGAAGCTGGACATTTTAAATTCACATCAGAGTGTCCTCCAGAATTTCATTGTTAATTTTTTTGTTCATATTTATTTGTTTATTTGAAAGTGAAAGAGAGAAAAAGAGGCAGCTGGAGAGAAAGAATGGGTGCTCCAGGGCCTCTGGCCACTGCAAATTAACTCCAGATGTGTGCACCCCTGTGTGCATCTGGCTAATGTGGGTCCTGGGGAATCGAGCCTCAAACCAGGGTCCTTAAGCTTCACAGGCAAGCGTTTAACAGCTAAGCCATCTCTCCAGCCCTGTCTTTATTAATGAGCTTTCAGAGGTAATTTTGTAATGTCTTCTTCATTGTCTCTGTTTCTTTTCTTTTCTTTTTTGGTGTAATGTGGCCACCAAAAGTTTCATCTTGGTTAGCTTAGTAGTCAAGTAATGATTGCACAGAGACTTCCCTGGGTGTGTGGACCGAGCAATCTCTGTGCAGGTGTGAGGCTCACCGTCAGCTTCGGCTCGGTTGCTCACAGCTCTGCCCTACTCCACTCTTCTTGCTCTCACCATCCCCGGAATGTGCGCAGCCCTAGGGACGTGCATGGCTTTCTGAATTCCACATATCTTTGTGGGGAGTTGGTCTTCAAGATTAGCTTGAATAATGACAAGTAACTTACCAAAGTCTCCATAAAGCAATAAAAGCATGAGATTTAAATCAAAAGCCACACTCTTTCGACTCCAATAAGCAAGACCTCTATCACTTCCACATCTGCTTCTCTCGTCAGGTCATTGGTAATCCTGGCTTCACCCAGCATGCGAGTCCATTGCAGTGCATCTAGTAGACGTTCTTGGTTGAAGAGTGAGTGCTTGGGGCTTGGAACTTTCTGAAGGCAGAGACTGAAAGCTGATTCCAAGGAGTAGCAATGACGGAGAAAGGAGGGTCACCCCGTGTGTCTCAGGGTCTAATGCGGAAGAGGTGGCGGAAGGAATGTAAGAGCCAAAGGAAGGGTAGGACTCCATACAACATGCTCCCTCCAGACACAAAATGGCCTGGATATCCATGGCCTCACAGTGCCTGACACTACCTACACAAGACCATCATAAGAGGAGGAAAAGATCAAGACATCAAAAGTAAATGAGAGACTGATTGAGATGGGGAGGGGTTATGATGGAGAATGGAGTTTCAAAGAGGTAAGTTGGGGGAGGGAGGGTATTACCATGGGGTATGTTTTATAATCATGGAAGTTGTTAATAAATTTTTTTTAAATTATTTAAAAAGGAAAAAAAAAGTAGGGTCAACTGCCTGGGCTTTTACAAGACTGGTAGTCACTTTGAGGACATCACAGGTGACTCCAGTCTTTAAAAAAAATTATTTAGTTATTTGAAAGAAGAGAGAGAGAAAGCAAGAAAGAAAGGGCTCGCCAGGACCTCTAGCCACTGCAAACAAGCCCCATACGCATGGGCCGCTTTGTGCATCTGTCTTTACATGGTACTGAGAAACCGAATCAAGGTTTTCAGGCCTTGAAGGCAAGCCCCTCAACTACTGAGCCATTTGTCCAGCACTGGCAGTCTTTGTAAACCAACCGCTGTCATTTGGGATAGGTGGGGGGCAGGGGGGAGATCATTATATGCAGCTGGAATCCTGCTAAATAGTTACACTATGTTAGTTTTAAGAAATGATGCAAAAGCTAAAGAGATGGCTTAGCGGTTAAGCGCTTGCCTGTGAAGCCTAAGGGCCCTGGTTCAAGGCTCGATTCCCCAGAACCCACGTTAGCCAGATGCACAAGGGGCGCACACATCTGCAGTTCGTTTGCAGTGGCTGGAGGCCCTAGCACGCTCACTCTCACTATCTCTGCCTCTTTCTCTTTCTGTCTCTCTCAAATAAATAAATAAAAATAAACAAAAAAAAATTTAAAAAGGAAATGATGAAAAATTCAAAAAGGAGTGACTGCGGTAATATATGATTCCAGAGTCTAAGATCCTAACCCCCATGATCAACTCAACTACTTTTCCTAAATACGCCCCGTGGGAGAGGCTAGCGAGCGGCCACCTTCCATGGCAGGGAGCTCATTACTCCCATGCGGTCCCTTCCTTCTCCAGGTTCTGCATAGAGATAAGAGAACCCTGCCCGGTGCAGTGAGCAGAGCCCTCAGGTCCCCAAGAGCTGGCTCTCAACTTCAACCCTTCCGATCTGCGTAACTTGCCCGAGCCACTTCCCTTTTCTAATTATGTTTCCACCTCATTTGAAAAATGGAAAAAAAAAAAAAAAAAAAGACTGGTTGCAAGGTTGCTGAAAGACGGATGACATAAAGCCGTCCAGCATGGCGGGTGGAGGAGCCGTAGCTGTGATTGATGCTCTTCCATATAAGGAACTAGAGGCTATGTCACAACAGTTTCTACCCAAATTAAGCCTGGCAGCTCATTTCTCCAATTCGTGCCTTCAGATCATCGGGCCTAGCAATTGCTTCGCTGAGGCAGAAACACTACCTGCCACAAACTCAATGTTAGGATGTGGAACCCCCCCCCCTTTTTTTTAACCCTTTGTCCTCTTCATGAAAGGTAAGACCGACGCTTCCCTGCTCACATGTACGCGGGCCTCCAGGCTGCTCGGACGCGGAGAGGGAGACGTGTCTCAGCTCCTAGTCCGGGGCTCCTACTTCTCACACCAGTGCCCATGCCTCCCTCCTCTTTCCCGTGACCTATGACCCGCGCTGAGGCTGTCCCAGGCCTAAGTTTGTGAAGCACAGGCTCTGTTTCTGCTCCCAGCTCTGTGAACGCTCCTCTTGTTCAAGTCATCCCTGCTGACGCCCTGATCCTCATCTGTGTCAAGGATCAATAAACTGGCAGAAATAGCGAGAATAAATGCTAGTTTATCGCCAAGTGGTCATGCCTCCTCCCGCCCTTCTACTTGCTCACTGCCAATGCCCTGGGAACTGAGCTCCTGGGGCGCTGTAGCAGGAAACACAGTCAATGTCTGGGATATGTTGGTTTTCAACAGCCAAGTACTCGAGCTATGGGATACGTCTCAGGGCCTTGTGGACTCTGCCTTCTTGCAATCCTCCTACAGTGCTCCGGGTAGAGTATCATAAGCCCATTTTACAGATGTGGGTCCAGCTGTGAGGTCAGGTGATTCGCGTGCAATCAGTCACACAGCTAGTGAGTCACAAGGGTGGGGCACAAGTCTGGGGAATTTGACTCGAGAGCTTAAATTCTCTCCTATCCTCTACCTGGGCTTCTGGTGGTCCTAATGGAATCAATGAGTAGTTCATGAACTTTATAGTCTGCAGGAATCACCTATTAAAAGAATCACATGGGAGCTGTAGAGATGGCTCAGCAGTTCAGGCACGTGCCTGCAAAACCTAGCGACTGGGGTTCAATTCCCCAGTACCAGCATAAAGGCAGATGCACAAAGTGGTGCATGCACTTGGAGATCATTTACAGTGGCTGGAGGCCCTGGCATGCCCATTCTCTCTGTAGACACTCTTTGTCTGTCTTCTGTCTCCCTCTGCTTGCAAATAAATAAAAAATTTTAAGAGTAGTCATATGGACTCCCTAACTCCCAATTCAAAAGGACCAGACCGAGGCCTGAACACCTTGAAGAGGTGATCTGGAAGATAATGGTCTGTCACGCTTAGCCCTGCCACCCTGGCAAAGGCGCCCTGAAATCCCTTTGCCAAGTGTTGCCTCCTGGCAGCTCAGGCTGCCCTGGGTACAAGAACCACCAGCAGCCACTACCTCTGGGTGCTCTCAAAGGTATCTCAGCCTGAGCCCATGGGTTGCCTCCACGGGCCCTCCACTCACCTTCCAGATCTGGCCAGCGGAGGGGGGAAAACCCAGGCATGGGAGCTGTAATCATGGCTTACGCAATCCTCTGCATTCCCCAGTCCCTAACAGTGTAAATGAGACATTCCTGGGCTGCCTGCCAGGCTTTGTCCCAAACCACGAGTGTGTGCTCAGAGGAGCAGATGGTAACCCTGGCTTCCATGGCCACAGACACAGTTTCCTCTCCAGGCCCGTGGCACCCGAGTCTCCACACCAAATGCTGTCACTTGAAGACGCTGGCTCTGCTGAACTGACAGCCTTCACTGTCAGGAAGCCTGTTCCTCAAAGGCAGCCCTCTTGATCACGAGATTAAAAGAGAAAACGGCCTCTTCCTTCCTTCCTGGTGATGAGTAATGAGTGAATCTTTTTTGTGGTTAATGTGCCGCAACAGACTTTCTGCTGAAAAGGATCGGAAGTCTCAGGAGAAGTTTCTGGACTCTGCATTGTGTGTGCTCTGCATGGCGCGAAGGCTTCAGAGAGGCTGAGCGAAGCTGTCCCAGGAAGAAGCTTTGAGCACGCTCAGAAACTGTACTTTTTTTACTAGTAAAAGCAAGAGAGCAGTCCCAACTGTCCCTTAGTGGTTAAGAGATGTAAATGAGGGGTCGGGAGATGGCACAGTGGGTAAGATCGCTTGCTTTCCAAGCATGAAGACTTGAGTTTGATGCCAGCACTTAGGTCAAAGGCTGGGTATGGGGCTGGAGAGACAGCTTAGTGGTTGAGGCACTTGCCTACAAAGCCAAATGACCCAGGCTTGATTACCCAGGACCCATGGAAGCCAGATGCACAAGGTGGCATGTGAATTTGGAATTAATTTACAGTGGCTGGAGACCCTGGCATGCTCCTTCTCTCTCTCAAATAGCTGGGCATGGCTTTAACCTCGGAGCTGAGGGAGGTGGGGGTGAAGACAGGAGAATCACTTGGGCTCCCTGGTCAGCCATTCCAGCTGAAAAATGGCACATCCACGTTCAGCAAGCCCGTCCATCTTGAGGAAGCAAGGCAGACGAGCAGTACAGGAAGATACTCAATGTTCTCTTCTGACCTCTGCATAGGTGCACATGGGTTGTGCATATCCACACACATAGATGCAACACACGCATGCACATGGGCATGCACACACAAGGACACATACACCAAAAGGTGCACACAGAGGGTCTAACAGAGTTGTCAGATGAACTAGGTTCTATATGATGTGACCATTCTCTGCATCTCACCACACGGTGAAGTTTCCAGAGAGGCTCTGTCTGTGTCACTTAGAGGTTAATGAGGTCTACAGAGTCCCAGGCTTAGCCTAAACCTATAGAGCTGCCCTCTACATTTTCCCCAGGTCCTCTCAGGATACTAGATATGCAAAGGGAGCACCAACTAGCTTACTGTGCAACAAGGTAGAGAAGCTGAGGGGGGCCACAGTGGCACCTGTACCCATCTGTTGTAGTCCGGTTCGCATTGCTGGTAGAAATCACCTAACCAAGAGCAGCTTCTGGGAAAAAGAGTTTTATTTTGGCTTACAGGCTCGAGGGGAAGCTTCATGATGGCAGGGGAAAACGATGGCATGAGCAGAGGGTGGACATCACCCCCTGGCCAACATAAGGTGGACCACAGCAACAGGAGAGTGTGCCAAACACTGGTATGGGAAAACTGGCTATAAAGCCCATAAGCCCGCCCCCAACAATACACTCCCTCCAGGAGGCGTTAATTCCCAAATATCCATCAGCTGGGAACCTAGCATTCAGAACACCTAAGTTTATGGGGGACACCTGAATCAAACCACCGCACCATCTTTCCAAAATCTTTTGACAAGGCTCACCATCACTGCCAAACTGCATCAAATTCATCGTCCTTCATCTTTGCATATGTGTGTGTGTGTTGTGTGTGTGTGTGTGTGTGTGTGTGTGTGTGTGTGTGTGTGTGTGAGAGAGAGAGAGAGAGAGAGAGAGAGAGAGAGAGAGAGAGAGAGATCTTCCTTAAACAGTCTTCTCATGCAGGCCTGTGTGAATGACTCCCACCTCCCAACCTCCCTGTGCCCCATCTACACTGGCAGCCTCTGGTTTAGCCACAGTGTGCATGGCCTGTCCTTCCCAAAGTCATCCTTCCCTAACAGACCTCAGCTCCTAATTTCACAAGTGACTCCCCCTCTTCCACACCATAGACTCTCTACTTTCTCCTCCCCTTCTCGAAGAATTGCTCAAGTCCCACTGCTGGAGTGTCTTCTGCCTCCAAACCCCACTCAGCCCTCAAGACGGGGCTCTACAGTGATGGCCGAGATCTTCAAGTCAATGGTCCAGAACAGAAGGTTCAAGAGGTATGAGGCTTTCCGCATCCAGCACTTGGATTCTTCTTAAGACACTAACCTACAATGTTGAGCTTTACAGAGACAGTAAGGGTGCCAACTGGAGAGAATTGTTATAAAGAGGTCTTGAGGAGAGGGACTGGCATTTAGTAAAGGTTCAATAGAAACTAGCCAAATCCAGTAGAAAGGAGTTTGGGTTTGTTTTCTTCAATGTAGTACCCCCTAATAGCTGGCTCAGTTTCCAGTGGATCCTATATGCACTGAATACATGAACAGAAATGCTCAGCAGTATGTGCTAACTAAATGAATGTCGTAGAGTACTATGTAAATTGTAAAGTTTTGTGTGAGCAAAGGTTAGTTGATTTATTTGAATTTTGCATTGGTTTTGTGACCAGGAGAGAGTAGAATCATAAATATACTATCATTTCAGTTGAAAACTTTCAGTTGTCATCCAACCCCAAAGAGGTAGGATATGATTTCTTCATACACAATTCAAAGAACATCAGCAGTGGACTCCCCCACCCACTATTTCAGCATCTTGTTCATTCTGTTTTCAGTTCCCCTATCACCAGGACAATTGCACACCATAATAACTAGTGAACACTGCAGCCACCCCTTGATCCCCAGATGTGGCCAATTCTACTCTTTTTGATTCATTTTTGTTGGTGTTTATTGCATTAAATGCAATTCCCAAGAATTCATGAAGTGATAAGAAATATTGCAGCTGAAGTTCTCACATTCTCATGTATGAGTACTTCTCAAACAAGGGTGATTTTAAAAAAAACCTCTTCTCAACCTAACCAAGGAAATAAAGAATCTCTACAATGAGAACTTTAAAACACTCAAGCGAGAAATTGCAGAAGACATTGGGAAGTGGAAAAACATCCCTTGTTCCTGGATTGGAAGAATCAATATTGTGAAAATGGCAATCTTACCAAAAGCAATCTACACATTTAAGGCAATCCCTATCAAAATTCCAAAGGCATTCTTCATGGAAATAGAAAAAACAATCCAAAAAAATTCATTTGGAATCACGAAAAAACCTTGAATATCTAAAATAATACTGAGCAACAACAATAAGGCTGGTGGTATCACCATACCTGCTTTAACCTATACTACAGAGCCATAGTAACAAAAACAGTCTGGTACTGGCACAAAAGCAGACATGTAGATCAATGGAACAGAATAGAGGACCCAGATGTAAGTCCAGGTAGCTATAGCCACCTGATATTCGATAAAAATGCCAAAAATCCTCATTGGAGAAAAGACAGCCTCTTTAGCAAATGATGTTGGGAAAACTGGATATGTATCTTTAGAAGGATGAAAACAGATCCTTCTATCTCTCCATGCACAAGAATTAAGTCTAAATGGATTAAAGACCTTAACATCAGACCGGAATCTCTAAAACTTCTAGAGGAAAAAGCAGGGGAAACCCTTCAACATGTTGGTCTTGGCAAAGACTTTCTGAATACAACCCCAATTGCTCAGGCAATAAAACCACAGATTAATCACTGGGACCTCATGAAATTACAAATATTTTGCACTGCAAAGGACACTGTGAATAAAGCAAAAAGGCAACCTACAGAATGGGAAAAAATCTTTGCTAGCTATAAATGTGATAGAGGATTAATATCTAGGATATACAAAGAACTTGAAAAGCTAACTAATAAGGAATCAAACAAGCCAATCAAAAAATGGGCTATGGAGCTAATAGAGAGTTCTCAAAGGAAGAAATACAAATGGCATATAAGCATCTTAAAAAATGTTTTGTCACTAGTCATCAGGGAAATGAAGATTAAAACTACATTGAGATTCTATATGACTCCTGTCAGAATGGCTACCATCATGAAAACAAATGATCATAAATGTTGGTGGAGATGTGGAAAAACAGGAACCCTTCTAAACTGTTGGTGGGAATGCAGTCTGGTCCAGCCATTGTGGAAATCAGTGTGGAGGTTCCTAAAACAGCTAGAGATTGATCTACCATATGACCCAGCTATAGCACACCTAGGCATATATCCTAAGGACTCATCTCATTTCCTTAGAAGTACGTGCTCAACCATATTTATTGCTGCTCAATTTATAATAGCTGGGAAATGGAACCGGCCTAGATGTCCCTCAACTGATGAGTGGATAATGAAGATATGGCACATTTATACAATGGAGTTCTACTCAGCGGTAAAGAAAAATGAAGTTATGATATTTGCAGAAAAATGGATGGATCTGGAAAGGATTATACTAAGTGAGGTAACCCAGGCCCAGAAAGCCAAGCACCACATGTTCTCCCTCATATGTGGATCCTAGCTACAGATGATTGGGCTTCTGCGTGAGAAGGAAAAAACTCAGTAGCAGAGGCCAGTAAGTTAAAAAGGAGATATAAAGGGAAGAGAAAGTAAGGGAGGAGGGTACTTAATAAGTTGGTATTATATATATGTAAGTAGAATGATTAAGATGGGGAAAGGATATGATGGAGAATGGAATTTCAAAGGGGAAAGTGGGGGAGAAGGGAGGGTATTACCATGGGATATTTTGTTGTTGTTTGTTTTTTGTTTTTTTTAATTTTTATTAACATTTTCCATGACCATGGGATATTTTTTATAATCATGGCAAATGTTAATAAAAATTGAGAATAAAATAAAATAAAATAAAATAAAATAAAATAAAATAAATAATCTCTTCTTAACCAAAATAAATAAATAAAGTCAGGTGCACACTTTTAGTCCCAGCCCTTAGAAGGCAGAGATAGGAGGATCACTGAGAGTTCAAGGCCAGCCTAGAACTACAGAATGAGTTCCAGGTTAGCTTGGGCTAGAATGATAGAATGAGACCCTACTTCAACATCCTCCCCACAAAAAACTCATTCTGCTTCATTCCTGCAGATATGCAGGCATAGCTAGGAACAGTGTTAGTGGTCACAACTCAACGGTGCTTCTGGCATCAAATAGGTAGAGGCCAAGGGGAATACTAAATAACTTGAAATAAATAAGACAGCGCCCTATGAGAAAAAGAATCACCTAGCCCAAAGTACTAATAGTGCCAAGGTTTGGAAATAGTGCAATGAATCAAGGTTTCATGTGGAAAATATAATTGGTTTTATATTTCAAAAAAGGCATAAAGCAATTATCTTTGATATTATCTGAGGGGTAATACATTCTTAAATTCAATTCACAGGGAAAGCTTATTGTTTGCTATACAATGATAAGTAGCCACTGTTGAAATTTTTCATGTTCCTTTTTCTCTACTTGATTTTTCTATTATTATTAATATTATTATTATTATCAACATATTTTGTATGGATACACCATGTGTTGGTCCCTCTTTGCCCTCATCTCTGGCCCCCATTCAGCTGGGGACCCTCCTCAGTGGGGTTGCAGGTATTCCCTATGGGGTTGTGGGTTTTGTGTTGTGGGAGCAGCAGTCAGTTATTTGGGCAGGGACAGGGAATGCCTCTGGGCTTGATGTCTCAACCTGTGGTTCTTACAATCTTTCTGCCCCCTTTTCCACAAAATTCCCCACTGTGGCAGGTTAGTGTTAAGTCTACTTCAGTGGTGAGCTTTCAGGGGCCTCTGGACCTCTGCTTTGGAAGTGTTGAGTATCCTTAGGGTCTGTCTCTTTAAACTCGTAAAAACATTTTTATTGAGAAATTTCATACATTGATAATTTATTTGATTATTATCCCCTCCCATTACCGTCTTTCTCCCCTCCCCAGCCCCACTTAACTGAACCCTTTTCTTCTTTTTCGTTTTTTGTTTTGAAAGAGAAATAGTAAGAGAAAGAGAGAGAGAATGGGCACACCACAGCCTTCAGCTGCTGCAAACATACTCCAGACTCATGTGGCCCCTTGTGCACACGTGTGACACTGCATGCATGTGCCACTGTGCTTCTGGCTGACATTGAACCTGGAGGTTTGCACATGAGGTCTTAGGCTTCGCAGGCAAGCACCTTCGCCACAAAGCCGTATCTCCAGCCCGAATCCCTTTTTCTTTCTTATTAGTCCATCTTCCACCTTGATGCCATTTTTTTCTCTCTCTCTCATTCATGTCAACATGTAGATGGGTTCAGTACTGTGCGGGTCTTATGGAGGAGATGACAGCTGCTATGACAGCTTGAATTCAGTGATCATGTGTGACGCACACCTCCCTGTCCTCTGGAACGGTCTTCCCTCTTGCTCTTCTGCAATGCTCCCTGAGTCTTGCAGGACAGGACAGATGCCTCATTCAGCACTGAGCGCTCAACAACCACAGAATCCTCAGAACTCTGATGAGTTTTGAGTCTCCTCAGGAGTTGCCACTATCGGCCAAAAAAGAAAAAAGCCTCTCGGATCAAAGGCGAGAACAGCTGTTATCTATGGGCATAAACATAACATAAAAGCTTAGAGGGCAATTTTATGAATACAATGTATTCATCTAGTCAAAAAATAACTTCTCTGTTAGGGTCTCTGACTTTCCCAGCCACAGGTTTTCAACTAGATTTTTAGCACCAGGCATGAATTCCCTCCCATGGATTGGACCTCAGATCAAACCAACAAAGCGGTTGTGCCACTATTGCACCAGCAGGTACATCTTGCTTGGCAGGTTGGTTCATAGAACACAGGATCTACCATTGGGCAAGACTTTTTCTACCTTTCCTCCCCCAGCAGTCTGCAGAGCCCTTCTCCACACCGTGACAGTCCGTTCGCAGGGAGCGTACTGCCAGCTCACTTCCAGTTTAATTGCTCTGTGTTCTGCAACAAACACGTATGGAGTCTTCAGAAACAGGCTCTTACTGTCTAATTCTGGTAGCAAGAAACAGCCTTGGAACTAGCCTGTATTGTTTGGAGGGCCCCAGGGGCTTCCACTGTCACTGGAGTTTTCCAATAATAGCCGATAGCTTCAGAGAGCAACAACTGGGCTCTTGTAAAGGCACCATCAATCTGTGCACACCCAAGTTCCAGGGACAGTACCTGTCCCTCATTACCTCTCAACCTCAGAATTATAAGAAGACATCTATTTTCTAAGGAAAGCAAGAGAGCTCCAAGCAGGATATGAACCAAACATCTGAGTGAGAGGCAGTGGGGAAAACCAAAGTGGGGCTTTCAACAGCAAGACAAGGACAGCAGGAGAAACCTGTGTACACGAAATGACACATTCTCAATATGATCACCTCCTCTTCTCTCTCCAGTCAACTAAGCTGGCCCTGCCCTTTCATTCTGCCTGCACTGTATCTCCCTCAAGTGGAGGGACCTGGGCTAGAAAGGCTTTGTAGAGATGGTTTCTATGCTCAGAAATCTCAAGCCTCTGTCCGCAGGTCCCACTGAGTGATGGAACCCCCTACAGATCATGTTATATGGTTTCTGATTCAGTAGCTCTGTTTGTGTTGACAGTGGGAAGGGGACCACAGAAGCAGCACTTCCTATAAGCTTTTGAATAGTAAGACTCTACCCCAAGTCTGAAGGGCAGATCCCATCACTTTCTCAGTACCTTAGGAGCCCAGTCCTTTGTTAAATCCTTATTGACATTCACTGTGTACCTGTTGTCTGGCAAATATTATGAGAGACACTTCAGTGGGTTTATTTGTTGGCCCTTAATTTCTTGGAGAGTGGAATCCTGGGCTTGAGCTGTAACTGGGGAAGTTATGGCTACAAAAATGAAAATAACAAATACTCACCCACCTGAAAACACTGAGATGCAAGTGGGTGGTTGCCTGGTGAATTCCCACTTCTGTTATGACAATGACATCTGCGCGCAGTGAGAGTGGGTCCCACCCACATGCTGTTACTCACATGGAGTCCAGGGAGAGGGAATCTCTTAAGAAAATAAGCTCTGAGCAATCTTTCTTGGAATGATCAAGGATGGCTATATTAAGGGCATATGTGTTAATTCCTATGTACATAATAAGTGTGTAAATGAATGAGTGTATGCTTCTGTCTTTGTCTCAGATCATGATGGTCCTTGGTCTTTTTATCAAGCTGCCTTTTTCTCTTAGACACACAGCTAAAGTGCATCTCCCAGGTCCCTGAAGACCAGTGCTTGCTTGGAGGATGTGAATAGAAGTGCCCTGGGAGTGGGCTGTTCATAGCAGGTGGGGCTCTACATCTTAGTTGATCTCTCCTTTGTGATGGACACAGAATCTTAGAAAGGACCTTAAGGCCACAGAGAATGATGGATCAGGCAGATGGGAGAGGCTGAATCTCAGAATAACCAAGTTTGAAATATGGAACCTCACCCCCACTGGCCTATTTTGGTTTGTGACATGAGAAACTAACCCTTTCTGTTATTCAGCCACAGAAACCATGGGCTCATTTGGTACTAAGTCTGTTTTCCTTAACTGATGAAATGAGTCTTGATGGACAATGCCCCAGTGTCTTCATGTGAGCAAGAGTCTCCAGTAATTCTTTTGTGTGTGTATGTATGTGTGCATGTACATGTATGTTCATGTGTACATACATGTGCATGCATGTGGAGGCCAGAGCGTAATCTCAGTGTCATTCCTCAGGCACTAGTCACCTTTTTTTGAGACAGAGTCTCTCAGTGGCCTGGAGCTCATCAAGTAGGCTAGACTGGCTTGGCCAGGGATCTGCCTATTTCTGACTCCCCAGTATTGGGATTAAAAGTGCAAGCCACCAGGCTGGAGAGATGGCTCAGTAGTTATGGTGCTTGTCTGTAAAGTGTAATGACACATATTCAATTCCCCAGTACCCACATAAAGCCAGATGTACAATGGCACATGCATCTGGGGTTCATTAACAGTGGCTGGAGCCCTGGCACACCCATTCTCTTTCTTTCTCTCTCTCTCTCTCTCTCTCTCTCTCTCTCTCTCTCTCTCTCTCTCTCACACACACACACACACACACATAGTCTCTTTTCACTCTCTCTCTCTCTCTGCTAGCAACTAAATAAAAAATATTTTTTTTTACATGGACTCTAGGGATTGAACTCAAGTACTCATGCTTTCAAGGCAAGCACTTTACCAGTTAAGCCATCTCTCCAGTCCAGGTAATTTAAAAAATAATCTGAAGTTCTGTGAAAAGCATAAGGCCTGGAGCATAGGCTGGAAGTGTGTTTGTGTGGCCCAAGGGCCTGTGTCAGAGACCACATAAAGCAAAGCTTTTCCTTCCACCATGGATGCTCCTCCAACCTCCAGTTTTCCATTGCTTTTTGCAGTGTGGAAAACCGGACACCAAGCACTTCCTTGCAAAGGGAAAAGTGAGTCCCTGGAGCGGGAGCTCGGTCTCAGTGCACTTGAATTAGCTGAGTGACACTAAGTCACGAAGCCTGGATGCACACACCAAGCATGTCAGAGCAACAAGGCTCAAAGATGACTTGTCTCTCTCCACTGCCTGTCTGTGCAGAGTCACAGACGGAGCCTGGGGTCGGGCAGAAGGCTAAGATGAAATGAAAGCAAACAGCAATGTACGCCCCTGAAAGATTAAGAAATCATATGTGGGTCTGTCCATGTATCTCAACAGCCTGAGATCTGAATGAAGGCACCTGCCAGCTTGTGGTGGTACATCACATGGCCACTATCTATAAACACACACACACACACACACTCACACGGACACACACACGGACACATGTAGTCACATTTAAAGCCCAGAGAGGAGAGCTCGTTTTCCTCCACTCCTGGATGGCAGCATCACAACGGAGCCAAACAGAGCCAGTCGCCCTCTTCTGCCCCCTGAAGTGTTGCAGTGGAGGCAGCTCTGCTAACGCTTGCTCAGTGATACCTTAGTCATGGCGATTGGCCGCTACAGTGAGTCACCTCTTCTCAGAAACACCAAGACTCAGCTAGCTCTCACAGGGAACAGACAGAATACAGAGGAAGATCGGTCCCCATCCAGCTCTGAAATCATTGCAGTGGAGAATCAGGATAGACCCTTAAGGTCCTAAGAGAACCTTGGAAACTAAAGCAGAACCTCTGTAGTCATTCACTTCCTAGGCCTGGAGAAACCATCCTTCCGCCTCTTCTGAAACCAAAGAAACTGTGATCAAAAGTTCCATTTAAGCTAATGAAGGTCACCCTGACGCACTGCATGTTTTTGGATATCAGAAGTTGAGTGGGGGGGGGGGTTCACCTTGAGGTCTTCCTGGCTCAAAAGCAAAGGGTCAAAACCCAAGCAAAGTCAATATCAAGGTGAAAATTCAGAAGTGACCACTGCCTCCTTTGGAAGGGATCCGGTGTGTCAGACAGGTGGCATGTTAGAACCCACAGCCCCAAACCCCTTGATGGCAAGGACTTGGCCTGTGCAACCGCTGTAATCCCAACAGCACATTAAGGTCAGAACCACCGCTGCCCTGAATGAGTGAAGGCAGAAAATGAGGGATGAATGCCACGTGCTTTATCTTCCACAGCTCACGAGACCCAAGTCAGTCGTGAAGACTGATCTCCTGTGTGTGAGAAGATGTGTTCATTAACCACATGGACATTGAGGTCCCAAAGCCTCCGCTTTACTCTGTATACCCGAGCCATCAGTATAAGCAGGTCATGTCCAAGAGCCCCACAGATCTAATTTGATGTTAAGTTTACTCCTGTGGTCTCATTATTTTAAGCAGTTGCCCCAGGCAACTGGAATTAAATCAAGCCCTACCTAGAAAGCCAGCAGCGGACCAGTGCTGTAGCAGACGTGCTATGAGTTCAAGGCTGAGATGGCCTTGGAACTTGCATCGTGAAATCAGAGGGGGGAAAACATAACACCAAACACTTTGCATTCCAAATGAAGCACATTTGTGGGTGACAGCTAGGACACAAAACAAGACCCCCGTGTGCCGACTTTTCTAGCCTCCGTTCCAGATGACGTTGTATAATAATTCCTGGCACTGATGTAGTTTCAACTTCCAGCAGTGAGTGCATTAGAATAATCACTACCGATGCTTCTTGGTTTGAAGTTAAGTACGCCAATTGCGTGTTAAAGCGTCATGTTTTGTAGAATGCTCTGGAAAAAAAAGATGGTAAAGGGCAGGACTCTGGACAATCATTTGTTAGCATTTCTTGGGCAAATTGTTGAATCCCCTTAAGTCTCAGGTTCTTTGTCTGTAGAATGAGAACAACAGTGATACGGCCTGAACGTGGGGCTTGTAAGGAGCTCATGAAATAACCTCCATGAAATGCCTCACACCTAAAACGACACGCAAGATAATGAGCTTGAGCTCCACCTCTGTCCTGTTCTTTCATCTAAACCCTTCCACATCTCATTTAGTTTTCCTCATTCATTATCTAATATTTCACCTCCTTTCCAAGGACCAGAATAGTTTTGGGTTTCATGTCAATATGCATTAAATGAACCCTGAATTAAAAATGCACTCAAAATACTTGCTCTAGTAAGTCTCTCCTGAAGATATGGCCTGGATCTTCATAGCTCAGTTGCTTTCGGTGTCCAGAAGCCGCACTGTGTGCCGGGCTCTCCGGTGAGCTTTGAGGAGAGCTCTGTGTACTAGGTCCTGCCACGGGAGCTTGTAGAGGGAGAAAGGGCGTAGGAAAGAGAGATGCCTCGCCGATCTCTTCAGCTTTCTGCCGGTGGTACTTCCCATGAGGCTAGACTCGCTGCCTTAGCAGGTATGATCTTTCTGTCTGCATTGCCTGCTGCAGATGGACACGAATGTTCCCTGTCAGAATACACATAGGACTCGCCACATCCTGTCTGCCTCTATTTATGTGTGGCTCCAGATGATGGGCATCAGTGCGTTTGTGACATTCTGTCATTCTTCTGTCCTTATGTACCAATCCTGCATGGGAGCATGTGTGCATACACACACACACACACACACACACACACACACACACACACACGCTTCCCAGGGTGACATCAAAGAATCATTCGTTTCCCAGTTGGGATGGCATAGACAGCCCAAAGCATGGCCCAGTTAAATCCAGCCAAGTGAGTGGGCTTTATGGAGGTTCCTGTGTGACCAATGCTGCTGCTCCACGGAAGTCTCACCATCACTTGACTTAGCCTCCCTTTTACCCGTGGGCAGTGAGCAGGAAGAGGACCAGCCACCTGCTCCAGGACAACATGGAATCATTGCAAGAGCTGTCCTCACCCCCCCCCCCCCACCCAGCAAGGGCTGGGCAAAGTTTCACTAGCCATCATCTCATCAGTTTGATGGGTTTACGTGCTTACCCCTGCTGGGTCATCCTGGCAGCTCTTGCCCCTAATGGTGATGGTTGTGTCAAACCCAGAGGACCAGCGTGCACACGGATCCATGAAGGTGACAACTGCTCTACATCACATCCTTCAGGTCATTCCAACTGGCTCCAGGCTCAGTCACAGTGCAAACATGAACAATAGTAATAACAAACACATTTTCCAAACAAACTTCTGTTTTTCAGTCTGTAAAGTGGGCACGTTTTGCAGGATTTGGGCAGAGTATTGGTTGCGATCATTTCTCCCCATTCCTTATGCCCCTTCTCATCCTCTAATGAAGCACCAGGCCCCATGGGGCCGAGGGCAAGCATACTCTGCTGTGCCTGACTGGATGGGCATGCTGGTCCAGAAAGACCCCTGTGTATGATTGAAGGTGGGATGTTTCTACACACGATCCCAGAATTGTGCCTTGTCCCTCCTCTAAACCAGAGCCCCCTGCAGTTATCCAGAGTCCTTCCTGGCCGGGAAGCCAACTGTCCCCTCAGCTTGTCTGGGGACAGATGCCCTGTGATGATGTTCCTGCTTCTCTGCTTCCTGGACCCTGAGCCTCCTGCACCCTCCCTCTGCTGCCAAGCTGGGATCAGGAGCCACTCTGTTCCACTGCACTGCCTCAGGAGGGCGTCACCCGGGGCACCTGCTGCCATCAAGTTTAGAACATGGGGTTCACCTCCATCACTATTTTACTACACACCTCCACCTCTCTCTCAAACACACACACACACACACACACACACACACACACACACACACACACGAGGGCCCTGGAATTCTACTTCCTCTCAAAGCAAAAAGAAGGAGTTTCCCCTGGGATGGGCCTTGGACCCAGTGCTATAGGACATGTCTTCTCAGGCCACTTCCCACAAACATCTCCTTGGCACAGTTCTCTGCAGCAGGCAAAGAGGCCAAGCCAGGGAGTTAAAATGGGAACGTAGAGGGGCCAGATGTCACCACAGATTCATTACTCCTGTGGAAAGATACCCACCCACAGAGCCGGGTTCCAGGACAACAACAGCAGCAATTAATATGCGTCTCTCTGCAGACCCCGGTCCAGGACTTTGACAAGTTTCTATTCTACTCCCTGGAGCCTCACAGCAGCTCTAGCAGGCAGAGCTCCTGTCACTATCCACGCTGTAGATACTGGTACAGAGGTGCTGCTACACTAAGGAACTTGGCCATGGCAAGACTACATGACACGTCACTGTGGAGGGTCCCTTAAAGCCTCAGGGATCAGATTCCAAAGGCTGCTTTTTGCACCCTTTAAACATATAGAGCTTGGCTGTAGAGATGGCTTAGCGGTTAAGCGCTTGCCTGTGAAGCCTAAGGACCCCGGTTCGAGGCTCGGTTCCCCAGGTCCCACGTGAGCCAGATGCACAAGGGGGCGCACGCGTCTGGAGTTCGTTTGCAGAGGCTGGAAGCCCTGGCGCACCCATTCTCTCGCTCTCCCTCTATCTGTCCTCTCTATGTGTGTCTGTCACTCTCAAATAAATAAATTAAAAAAAAAAAACCATATAGAGCTATAGGCCCGGGCAGGCAGACCCACAGAATAGATCAGCTTCTTGCAGGCATTGAAGGTGCCCATCCCTTACTTTATCTGGCTCTGTCTTCCTTATCACCTCCAGGGGAGGGACTGGAACGAGGACAGACTCCAAGCTCCTGCCTTCCCACCCACAGACCCCAAGAAGTGGAGATGTGTGACTACAGGGCCAGGCCTTATCACAGAGAGAGCCGCATATTCTCTGAAGGAGCCAGCTCTTAGACCTGGAGAAACAAGACAGTAATGCACAAGTTTTGGAATGGCTGATGCTTACAGCACATGGTGAGATCACGTGCCTAACACTGGGTCTGCACAGTAGGTTACTAGCAAGCAGAGGCACGGTCTTAATGGTTGGGGTAGAATACTGCTACTGTCAGAACACCGGGAAACAGAGCTATCCCAACTGTCAGTGTGCTGGGCCTGGAGCCTCGCTAAATATCACAGCAGACAGGGGAAGGTATCCTGACTAGTGTACCTGGAAGAGCTCTGCTCAGATGTGAAGACCCATCTAAAGGTGCCCTGGAGACTAGGCAGGAGGAAGGAATGTGCATCCTGAACAGGGCCTGGGTCATGTTCAGTGCTCCCGACCAGCCATCCTCTCCTCACCAGGCCCTGGAGGAGTCTAACAGGGCATTCCCTTCAAGCTCTGGGAGTCCACACACACCCCTCTAGCCCGTTTCCTCCTAACCAGATCCCCTTCAAGCTCTGAGCCTTCAAGATCATCTTGAATTCTCTATAAACCCCGACAATGGGAAAGTCCCAGCTCTATGGAGTGTCCCTTAAAGGCAGGATAAATGCTGTTGACAGGCCTGAACTCTGAGCCCTGAAAGTAGGTCATGATCCAGCTGCTTTCAAGTTCAAATGAAACTGTCCAGTGGCCAGAGAGAGGCTGGCCAGCCACCCCTCTGTCCTCCCAACCCAGGCCTGTTTATCCTGAAGTCATCTGGGAAACCCCAGGGAATTTCCCGCACCCTGCATGGTAGATGGCCCGACACATCCCAGGTACTGCAATGGACCTGAACCCGTGCTGGAACAGGAGGACGGCCAAGCTGGCAGGCGGGGTCCCATGGCGCGTGCTGGAGCCTCTCCTCCATAGCCCCGACTCCGGCCCTCATTCTGCTTTCCGTCATCACATCAGGACCTCTGATTTCAGCTTCCTGAGTACTAGCTCCCTGGTCTGTGAAATGGGGTGCTAATAAGAGCCAATTAGTCCTCATAAGAGAAAGTCCTGCAGCCCAAGGGCTGTTGATAAAGGCCAAGTATCATGGAATTGTTACCCACACAGAGGGCCTCTGACAAAACTTCCTTCACTGTCCAGTGCCTGGGAAGAAGCAATCAACTCCCCCAGAGTCCTGCTGCTTCTGGTTCTACTCGGAGCCACGGCTTTGAAGAACAAGGAGTGAGCCAAAGATTGCCTGGGGTGTCCCTCTCATTGCTTCTTATCCCTGAGCACTCTAAGAAGGCCCTGCCTTCAGCTGGCTCTCCCTTGAGCTCTGTCTGGACTGCCCATTGACTCTTATACAATGCACAGATTCTCCCTAGGCCTGATTGCGGACATCATGCTACAGTGTGTATCTGCGAAATACTCCATGGTAAGGCATGAGCTGCCAGGTCATGACCCAAGACAGCAGTGAATCATATAGAGAAAGATTTTCCCTTTCCACGACCTTCTCACCTTTTTTTTTTTCTCTCTCTCCCTCCTTCCCCTTCTCTCTGTCCATCTCCCTTTGGGTGTGTTCATGGCTCAGCACACTAGGAAGACACAAACCCCAGGTTCAAACTGAAAAACAAAGTTTGTTTTGGTTCTGGTTGGATTTGTGGAAAAAATATTGGTTTGGCGTTTACAGTATTTATAAAATGCTTTTCTTTCTTTTTTGTTTTAAAATTTTTATTTATTTATTTGAGAGGGCAGGGAGAGAATAGGCAAAACACCATGGCCTCCAGCTCCTGCAAATGAACATTTTGTGTCTGGCTTTATGTGGGTATTGAGCAATTGAACCTGAGTCCTTTGGCTTTGCTGCAAAGCATCTTAACTATTATGTCATCTCTCCAGCCCTTTTTTTAAAGTATTTTATTTGTGTGTGTGACAGAGAGAGAGATAAAAATGCTTCTTTTCAAAATAAATTTAAGGTTACAAAAAAATAGTAATTGGAAAGAAGAAGGATGAGGTATTCAAAGAAGGTAATGGAGAGGAATATGATGAAAATAATTATATATGTATGAAAATTGTCAATTAAAAACAGAAACCTATAATAGATAATCAGTAAGTCAATGAATAGTCCTTCTGCTCACTGCTTGGCCTGTAGCTAAGTTCAAGTGTAAAAGAAAGTTATTCTAAAGAAAACCGCTTGCCTATATGAGAGAACGTTATGGCAAACACAGTTAATGATCCCAAAAGTAGAATGTTAATGTTGAGAATATGCATTAGCAGAAAAACACTGCATAATAGTGAAAATTCTAGACCCTGTGACTAGCTGGAGTCTGAGGTATCTGAGTCACAGAGTTTCTTAATATCCTCTTGAACTTCAGCTCCAAGGTTATTATGTATCGAGGGATAAGATTCACTCTTTTTTCCTCTGCCCATTCACTTATTCAGCAAGCAGTTATGTTAAAAAAAAAATGTCAATGAGACTAAAACATGCTGAACAGTAAGCTTTATGTAGCGGTAAGCCTGGGCCCCAGAGATAATGCTAGAGAAAGGGGAATGAAGTTGGCAGGCAGCTTCACCATAGGTTATTGGCTGTCAGGGTCTGGGCTTAGCACAGGCTGAGGCACTTGTGAGACTCTGGGAAAACTGCACCATAAATCCACCTGTTATGGGGTTGAGAGCCAACAGTGCTTCTCTGAGCTCCGGACAGGTTTAGAATTCCCCAAGCCACTAAGCAGATCCACTGATCTGCTCTGAATTTCTTTTGTCTTACTATAGATACAAGAAAGGATAAATTATGAAAGATTTATTTTTTTTGCAAGATTTATTTTAAGAGAGAGAATTAGGCGGCATTAATTCCCAAATCTCCATCAGCTGGGAACATAGCATTCAGAACACCTAAGTTTATGGGGACACCTGAATCAAACCACCATATTCCACACCTGGCCCCCATAAACTGATAACCATCCATGATGTAAAGTTCAATGCATTCAGTCCATCTTTAAAAGTCCCCATACTTTTTATCAATCCTAATGATGTTCAAACATCCCCATAATCCAAGGTCTTTTAACTGATTCATAATACCAGAAAATCCGCCCCCCCCCAAAAAAAAACCCATAATGGCAAGAATAAGTATTCACACTATAAAAGATGGCACTGTCATAGCAAAGAAATGTTCAACCAAAATAAAATTAAAATAGGGAAAGCATCAAACTCTGTAGTTCCAAGTCCAACAACTCTAGTCAGTGACAATTCTCCAAGTCCAATAATTCTAACCAGCATGAGTCTATGAAGTTCCAATCTCACCCCTTCAGCTAGGCTACTCACAGTCCTGAAAAACTTCATCTGGGCCAGGCAGCTGTCCTTAGCAGCCACCTTGTGGTCCTGGCATCTCCACTGGGTCTCCACTGTGACCCATGCTCCATCCTCGTGGCTCTATCAGGTCTCCATGCAGTCATCCAGCAAACCTGCTTCGCACTGCCGATGGCCGTTTCCAAAACACAAGACCGTGTTGCAAACTCGATGACCCTCTCTTCCCTGCATTTCTTATACTGCATAATACCACATAGGTGCCAATCTGTTAATCCAGAGGGGAATAAAGCAGACTTTGAAGAACAGGACACTCCTTGAGCATTCAGTCCCCTTCAAAAGACTCTACATTCTTCCTGCTGCCCCAACGCAAGTCATCTGGCCCAATCTCAATGGCTATAATTCTCATATAACTTCAGGTGAATGGGTATGTTTCAGCCCAAAGATTTCATTTCTCTGTCATATCCGTCTGCTCACACCAGTCCATTTGTATGCCAAATAATCCTGCACAAATTCTCAGGACAGGGGCATAACAGCAAGCCTCTCACACAAACTACTTCTAGACCAGTCCAAGCAAAGTTCTTTCTCACCTTCATAAGCCAAGCCTCACAGTGCTTAATTCTTACTATATTCAGCTCTTTCAACTCTAACCAGAATGGTCCTTCAAGCTGTACTTACAGCACTGCAAGGCATCTCTTAGGCCAAGGTTTCAAATCCTTTCGCATTCCTCTTGTAAATCAGCTCCAAAAGGCCAGAGCCACACATTTGGGTATCTAGCAGCAACGCCACTCTCAGTACCAACTTTGCTGTTGCAGTCAGACTCACATTACTGGCAGAAATCGCCCAACCAGGATGGAGGGATGGCTTAGTGGTTAAGGCATTTGCCTGCAAAGCCAAAGGACCCAGGTTTGGTTCCACAGGACCCATATTAGCCAGATGCACAAGGGGGTGCACACATCTGGTATTGGTTTGCAGTGGCTGGAGTCCCTGGCACACCCCTTTATTCTCTCTCTCTTCTTTTCTCCCTCTTTCTCTGTCAAATAAATAAATAAAATAAAATATTTTAGAAAAGAAAGAAGTCACCCGACCAAGAGAAGCTTTTTGTAAAAAAGGATTTATTTTGGCTTACAAACTCAGGGGAAGCTCCATGATGGTAAGTGGAAATGATGGCATGAGCAGAGGTTTGACATCACCCCCTGGCCAACATAAGATGGACAATAGCAACAGGACAGTTTGCCAAACTGTCAAGGGGACACTGGTTATAACACCCATAAGCTCACTGCCAATAATACACTGCCTCTGGGAGGTGCTAATTCCCAAATGCCCATCAGCTGGGCACCTAGCATTCAGAACATGTAAATTTATGGCGGACACCTGAATCAAACCACCATATGCTAGTTTTGTAGGTTTGCCTTGGATGAGATGAGGAGAAATTGTACTGCAGAAAGAAAGAAACACTTGCAGGAAAGACTTTTGTTTTCCCTTCTGGAAACTGGCCCAGAGGCCCATGGTGCAGGGTTGACCACAGGAAGGCGTGTGGACTTTCCCTCTTCCAGTGACTAACACAGTCACTGGATCTGCAGCATCACAGGGGCCCCTTTGTTCCCCCAGAAAGCTGGACACATTCCACAGCCCCAGCTGTCCATCTGAGTGTGCCACGTTAGCTGCAGTTTACAAGCTACTTTGGAGTAAAGAGGATAAGGAGCTTTCCTTTTCTCCCTTTTTGAGTGTGTGAATACATGTTCATATATGCGTGGGTGCACATGTGTGTGTAGGGAAGGGGTGGGTGGGTGGGTGCACACGCACATGGAGGCCAGAGGACACTCTCAGGTGTCATTCCTCACCTATGCCATCAACCTCTTTTTGAGTCAGTCTCTCATTGTCCTGGAGCTCACCCATTAGGTGAGGCTTGCTGGCTAGCAGCAAACTCCAGGACCTCATGTGTCCACCTCTCCAGCACTGGGATTACCAGTGTACATGACCACATCCAGCATTTTCCATCAGTGCTGGGACAGCAGGACTCAGGTCCACATGCTGGCAAGGTGTAACAATTTTCTCATTGCTGGAACAGAATCCCTGACCAGAGGCAGCCACTAGAAGGAGGGGTTTATTTCAGCTTACAGGTTTTATTTAAATTTTATTTATTTGCCAGGAGAGAGGGAATAGGGGAGAGAGAGAGGGAGGGGGGTGAGAATGGCAAACCAAGGCCTCTTGATACTGCAAGCAAACTCCAGATGTATTTACCACTCTGTGCATCTGGCTTTGTGTGGGTGCTGGGGAGCCAAACCTGGGTCTTGAGGCTTTGTAAGCAAGTGTCTTTAACCACTCAGCAATCTCCCCAGCCCACAGGCTTACAGTTTAAAGGGCAAGTGTCATCATGGTGGGAAAAGCATGCCATGAGCAGAAAGCTGCTTCACATTGTCACATGTCAGCTGGAGAGAGAGCAGCAAGAATAAACCAGCTCTGAACATGCAGAAAACTGGACTAATAAACCTCAATGACCACCCTGGATGACACACCTCCTCCAGCAAGGCTCTACCTCCCAAAGGCTCCACAACTTTCCTAAACTGACACCACCTGGGGTCCAAGTACTCAACACATGTAAGTCCACAGGGGGCATCGTACACTCAAGCCACCACGCAGGGCAAGCACTTTACCATCTGAGCTCGCTCCCCAGCCCAGGACTTTTCTAGCAGGAATGTCTCTTGTGCTTATTCAATAGAACATTGTTACTGTGTTGTACATGTGTCTGTGAAGGGCATATTCATTACGGTTCTCCAGAGAAACTAAAAGAGCAGGGCAGTTTCCAACACTTAAGTTATCAATACTCAATTGCAAGAGACTGGCTCAGGTGTATGGAAACTGAGGAGCTCCACAGTCTGTGGTCAGCCACCTGGAGGCTCAGGACAGCTGGTGGGCTAGGCCCAGCCCAAGCACACAGGCCTGAGAACCAGGAGTGCTGACGTCCGTGGTCGGGACAATATGAATGTTCCACCTCCAAAGACAGAGAAACCAGCTCGTCTTCTTCCTTTCTGTCCTGTTTGAAGATACCCACCCACACTGGCAAGCGTGACTGTACTGAGACTACTCACAGGCGCATCTAGAAATAATGTCTGTCCAGCTCTCTGGACATCTTTTGGCTCATTCTAAGTAAAATTAACCATCCCAAGGGCATCTGTCTTTGCCTTGGCTTTCTCAGGAGAGATGGGTTACATGGACAAATAAATGTTGACCTGGTGGTAGACAGGAAAGATCAGGAACAGGCAAAAATAATAATAAAAAAAAAAAACTTGGACAAAGACCCAGAAGTCTGCCTTTTGGTGGAAGGGAATGGGGGTTCAGAGACGCTAGCCAGGCCTTTGTGGAGCCAGCGTCCATGAGGGACAGAGGACAGAGGTGAGGCTAGGACAGGAGGCAGGTGCCAAGCCATTCCTGAGCTCTGGATGTTGTAGGCATGCAGAGGAAAGTGGGGAGCCATTGAGGGATTCTCAGCAGAGACGACCACGGTAAGCGTGGCCCCTGAGAATCCTTTGGCCACAGAGCAGAGGTGTGAGACTGAAGGCTAAAAGCCCACTTTGGAGCCTGGAAGTTACCCAAAGAGGAACTTGAATGCCAGCTTGTGAGAGTGAAGCAGGGCTGGACCTGGAGCATAAGATGGACAGATGAGCCAGGATGACTTAGCACATTCTCTCCAACCCACCAAAGCGAAGCTCAGCCCCTGGAAGTCTTAAACCATGCTGAGGAAACTGGTAAAAGTCTAGCATCTCTGGCAGCTAGCAAAATGCTTTGCACAGAATACATCCTTGGTAAAATGTTAGCAAAAGATGGGTGGGTGAATGAGGGAATGGATGAGCAATTACATAAATAAAGTCCTCCTCTGAGACCTCTCAGAGCATCACTGATGAATGACTGTGTTAGTTATCATGACTTATGTTAGCTTGCTTTAAAAGAGAATGGTCACAGAAACCCTTTATCTACTCAGACTTCCTCCTTCCTCCAGAGAGGTCTGAGTGGGGTCAGAGGGAATCTCTGGGCAGGAATCAGGGTCCTGGACTCCTATGCTGGCCCTGGCCATCTGCCTGCAGGGCTTCCTGGGGACACATAGTGGGATTTTCCCAGAAGGCCAGGGACCTGGAGACCAGAGGAAACAGAGGGAAGGGAGGGTAATGGAGGGTGCCCTGAGATTGTGGTCCAGTTGAGCCACTTAACAGTGGTATGACTTGAGCCTCAATTTCCCCTTCTGAGAGATAAGACACACTTCACAAGATGGCTATTATGATCTTAAGAGGCAAGACTGTTGAGAGGGTGTGTTTTAGGTAAATGAAATTCTTGAACGTGTGTGAGTAGAAAAAGGCCCAAGAGTTAAATATTTGTTTCTTCTTTGTTTGTTGGCTTGTTTGTTCCATTTCACAGGCTCTGGCCAAGACATTTAACTACTTTCATCCCTAGATTATCAACTGTGAACTTAGAAAACACAAGGCCTATTCTACCAGGCTATTGTAAATACCAGAAATGAGAGAACGCAAATGAGTTCCATCAACTGTGAAATGTGACATACCTCTAAGGATTTACAATTACTCTTCTAATAAAATTACTGTCGTAATTACAGGATGACACTGCTTTGGAAACAGTTTGTTTGGTGACCTTAAGAGATTTTTGTAAGCACAGCCCTGCAGCTTTGGGGCAGGCATGCTAACATGTACATGCCTCAGTTTCCCTCATTAATGTTCAATCCATGTCTTTAAAGAGCTCTGTACCTCCTGTGATCAGCATATGACTGAGTGATGAGCCCTATATTCATTACCTTTCTTATATCTGGGACAAAAATACCTGACAATAAATGAGTTTGAGTGAGGAACAGTTTATTTCACTTTATATATAATTCAAAGTTGCTACCCATCATGGCTGGGAAGGTGCATTTGCAGGCACTCAAAGCAGCTGGCCAAATTCAGTCCACAGTGAGGAAGGAGAGAACAATGAATTGTGGGCCTCAGCCAGCTCTCTCTTTTTCATATAGTCCAGGATCCAGGGCCATGGGATGGTGTAGCCCATAGCCTAACCAAGACAACCCCTCCCAGAGGCTAACCTAATCTCCATAACCACTCACAGGCATGGCCAGAGACTAGTTTCCTAGGTGATTCTAGATCCTGTCAAGTTGACAATCAATATCAACCATAATCCTCCTCAGGCAATTTAGGTCAAAGATATGAAGCAAGAGTGACTGCTAGAGATTTATTAAGGACCTGTGACTGGAGATTCTGCACATATATTTCCAGGGACTTCCAAGCTCCCAGCTGCTTTCAGTGCCCTGTGGCCCCTTTCCCGCAGAAGAATCCAGAGAGCTACATTGCAGCTCAGGGCAGCACCAATCTCATTTTCTGTGTGGCACTGGGCAAGTCGCCGCTGTCTGCGCTCCAGGGTCCTCGGCCTGGGGAGCAAGGCTGGGGCCCACTGCCATGCCCCGCTCATACCCAACGCCTGCACCCACTGGCAGAAGGAAGTTCTCTCAGCTTAGGTTAGGCAGTGAGCAGAGAAGGTCACACGTAAAAGGGAGGGTCTAAATTCAGAGGGTCTGAAGCTCCAAGCATGTCCAATCTTTTGACACTGTCACATGACATTGTCACCTACCAAGTTTACATTCAAGAACCCCAATATCAAGTTACAAAACGTATTTCAGGGGGTGGGGAGACAGCTCACTGGGCAAAGTGCTTCTTGTGCATGCATAAGGACCCGAGTGTGGCTCCTCAGCACCCACCTAAAAGCCACGTGGTGTGTTGTATGCGCCTGCATTCCCAGAGTTGGGGAAGCAGAAATGTGAGGATCTCTTGGGCTTTGTTGGCTAGCTTGCCTAGCTGAATCAGTGAGCTCCAGGTTATGTGAAAGATCCTGTCTCAAAAAATAAAAAAAATTAAAATGGAGAGTGACTGAGGGAGGCACTTGACATTAACCTCTGGTCTCCACAAAAGCATGTGTGTACACACACAAATGCTCCTGCACAAGCATGTGCTCATGTATGCATCACACACACATAAATGGCAAAAAGAAAACCACCGCTTATCATGTTTCAATTAAGTTGATGATATTGTGCCGGGATGCATTCAGAGCTACCCTTGGCTACATGAAGCCTGTGGCCCAGGGGACAGACACATCTGGAACCCAGAGAGTCTGGGTTTCTCCAACAGCCTCACTTAAGACCCAGCAGCCTGCAAGCTGGGAGACCCGCTCATTTTACGCCATGCAAAGAGCACGGGTGGGGCCAGAGGAGGCCTGACCTTTTTTTTTCCTAGAAGGCCTAGAAATTACTATCGCCCTGGAAAAGTCCCAATAGGATATGTGATGTGTCACCAAAATGGCCTAGGGGAGCTGACAAGTTCCAATGAGATGAAAATACAATGAGAAGAAAGAAAATGAGGAACTGGAAACAAATGACAGTTAGAAAAAGCAAGCGGCAGAAGTGATGAGCAGAGAGGATCTAGGGTGTTGGTGTCTGGCCCAGGGCAGCGAAGATGAAAAGCATCCCATTGCAAAAGCATCCGGGTGATGGGAATGAAAGGATGTGGTATAGGCACCAAGCCTCAGGGCCCGGTCAATGAGGACATCTCCACAAATGAGGCATTTGCTCCTCCCTTTACTGCCTCCCAAGTGCAAAGAGGATACGGCAAATGAAGCTGACAGACATATGGAAACTTGTCATTTCCCTTATGCATGTGAGAGCCTGAGACAGCTGTCTTCTTGGCCAAGGTCACGCAGTGATTCAGTGAAAGGAGTGGATCTGCTGGGCCCATCTGTACTGTGGCTCATGCTCAGCCAAACGATAGGAGCTACTTTCAGCTTTTAACCCTTGTCGTTAGCTAAGGTCTAGCCTCTAACCATCCCCAACCGTGCCATCCATCCATCTATCCATGTCAAATACAGAAGTCTCTTCTGACCCCACTCTTCCCCAGCCCCCCAGTCCCTGCTCTAACTCACCCTAGGAAGTTATCTCCTATTATGAAAATTGAGGTTTCTAAGAGCAGTTTTTGAAAAAAATATATTTTGTTTTATTTTATTTGGTTTTTCAATGCAGGGTCTCGCTCTATAGCCCAGGCTAACCTGGAATTTACTGTTAGTTGCAGGGTGGCCTCGAACTCACAGTGATCCTCCTACCTCTGCCTCCTGAGTGATGGGATTAAAGGTGTATGCCACCATGCCTGGCTTAAATTTTTATTTCTATTTATTTATTTGAAAGAGAATGTGAGTTTGAGAGAGAAAAATAGGCAGATAAAGAGAGAGAGAGAGAGAGAGAGAGAGAGAGAGAGAATGGGCATGCCAGGGCCTTTAGCCCCTGCAAACAAACTCAAGACATATGTGCCACCTTGTGCATCTGGCTTACATGGGTCCTGAGGAATAGAACCTGAGTCCTTTGGCTTTGCAGGTAAGCGCCTTAATGGCTAAGCTACCTCTCTAGCCCAGAGTTGTTTTGTTTTGTTTTTTTTCTTTTTTTTAAATTTAAACCCTTCCCTGCAAGTAAACTTAGATTACGTCTGTGATCTTAGGATCAACGCCCTGAGGTCCTTCATACTTGATCTGGGAGGAAGCAGCTCCCAAAATAAGAGATCAAAAGGAGAGATAATACCAAGATTGGGATGATATGGCCTCATTGAACTTCCTACCTCCTTTGAACCAGATACCCCATACAATCTGTGTAGGACACTCCTCTCCCCATTTCTCTACGGGAAGACTTTAAGACGCTCTCTTTTCTTACTATGTAGTGCAGAGCTTCTATTCCACTTCTTTGCCTTGAACCTCACCACTACCATGCTGTATGTGTGCCTTACTGGTCTTCCAAATGCTGACCCGGAGAGCTGGTGCCATGACTCAGATTTAGACGTATCACTGAGACTAGTGGCCCTTTGGAGTGCCCCCGCTTTCCTCCTCATTCTCTCCTCTCCTTGTTCCTCCTCTGCCATTCACTGCTGCAACTCCAGCATGCAGCCCCAACCTCCACTCTTCTGAGGAGTCCTCCAGGTCATGGGACGCCCATCTATTGCTTCAGAAGAGCTCAGCCACAGTCAGGAGACTTTTAGCCTCTGGTTAGGTCTGGGACCTCTTTGCCCCAAACCCAGTTAGGTACAAAGATATTTAACTCCACTCCTGTGGTTTTCATGTGATCTTGAGTCACACTTGGGAGATCTGGAGGTCATGCAGATGCCTGCTTCTGCCATTTCTCCCTACCTGGTTAATTTCCCAGAACATGAGTATTACTCAATCCCACCCATCTAAGAATTTTTCCCTCAGATGGCTGCAAAAAAACCTCAAGACACTCAATCCAAAGGGAGAACTTAGACCTAAGAAACTAATTTTAATTTTTGTTTGTTTGTTTGTGTTTTGAGGTAGGGTCTCACTCTAGCTCAGGCTGACCTGGAATTCACTATGTAGTCTCAGGGTGGCCTTGAACTCATGGTGATCCTCCTACCTCTGCCTCCCAAGTGCTGGGATTAAAGGCATGCACCACCACGCCCAGCAAGAAACTAATTTTTTTACTGAACTACAGTTTGGTCACAATACAAGTTAGTCAATGGCAATTGGTGTCCACCTTTGACCTGAAAACTCTTACAGACTTAGAAAATTTCATGTGTCGCAATGGCAACTGACCAGAGCCCCATATATTAGATCTGTTTTCTATCTAAGAAATGAGCTTTCTCTGCCAATCTTGCACTGCGTTTCTGAAACCCTTGCTACATGAAGAACCCAGCCTCCCTTCATTAAGCACTCATCTGCCAACGGTGACCCTGTGGACTGCTCTTCCCCCAGTGCTCTTTTGCCTCGAGCTCCTCCATCTGCTTTCTGCCTATGAATTCTTCCCAACATCCTCCGCTGTCTGCTCCCCAAATCAGCTACAGTTAGCCTACATAAGCTTCTTCCTCCCAGAGATGTGACCAAAGTCATATTCCTCTCCCTCCCCCATCTAAACCATCCATTTTCACTGTTCTCCTGGAGCCCCTGCCTTTCTACCCTCGCCCCACTAGCCACTCAGCTCAAACACTTTGTTTTATCAGGCAGAGGTAGGAGGGTCACAGGGAGTTTGAGGCCACCCTGAGACTACATTGTGAATTCCAGGTCAGCCTGGGCTAGAGTGAGACCCAACCTTACCTCGAAAAACCAAAAAAAAAAAAAAAAAAAAAAAAAAAAGATAGAGAGAGAGAGAGAGAGAGAGAGAAACATTTCAGGGCTGGAGAGATGGCTTAGTGGTTAAGGCATTTGCCTGCAAAGTCAAAGGTCCTTGGTTTGATTCCCCAGGACCTACATAGCCATAAGCACAAGGTGGTGCATGCCACACCCATTTTCTTTTTCTCTCTCTCTCCTCTCCTCTTTTCTCTCTTTTTCTCACTCTCTCAAATAAATAAATAAAAGTTAAAAAAATAAGTTGCTACTAATTTGTATTTAGCCTGTTCCCTGTTTCATTTTTGGTTTTTAGTCTCTTTTATTTAAGAACTTTAAAGCAGTTTTAATGAGGTCTCTTTTAGGGGTTTGTGGACAGTCTTCTAATTGTTGGAGCTTTTTCTTAATGTCTGGAGAAGACTGAGATATGAAGTATGTATTTAAAAATAGTCTCCCAGCTTCTGAGTTGGGGGTCCAAATTTGTAGACTTAATGATAGTCTCGGCAAGATGGCTCATTAAGGCTGCTGGATTTTCATCAGCCTTTTGTGTAATTTCTTGTATTTTATCATAGTTTACTGCTTTGAGTGAGGCTCTTTTCACTCCCTAAATTAGACAAGTTAAAAAAAAATGAGACATTGCTTGTAAGTGGGGGAAATTTTGTTGATTATTCATTTAGTACCTCTTCGTTTCCCATAGAATAGTGGTGAGGGTCTTGAGTGTGAAGATGTCTGGAGACGTCCATATTATGCCCGTTCTCCTCCTGGGAAGTGGTGGAAGCTGTAAATATAGACACCTCCCAGAAAATCAGATTAAAGTGTATTGAACATGTTGGAATTGTTCAGTGTATCGGGTGGGGTCAGCACAGTGAGCGCCAGGGTTCAGTCTGGGAGAGATCAGACTGAAAATGGAGTGCAAACCTTTAAGATGCCCTCAGGCCAGACTGTGCTCAGGGTGCAAAAAAAGAGACAGTGGAAATCTGACTGCCCACAAGCCCCTGAGTAAAGGCCAGTAGACCCAAATCCTAACTCGAAGCCCGCATTCTCATTCTCCTTTTCTGGCCTCTGAGGAGTCGGAAGACTGACGCCACCTGGGTTCAGATGAAACTCTCTCCAAGGACTCCAGCCGTCACCTGGGCGGGGCCCAGGGCAAACCTTACAGCTGCAAGTTGGCTGATTTCATTCCTGGCTGAAGCTGTAGCGGTATGGTCAGTGTTAAGTGAATATGGGGGACCTTTAGTCCCCTCATCTTTCTTTTTATATTTTCATTTCTTTATATATTGAGAGACAGAGGTAGTCAGTTAGAGAGTGAGGGTGGGATGCCAGGACCTCCTGATACTGCAAACTAACTCCAGATGCATGTGCTACTTTGTGCAATGAGCTTCACGTGGGTACTGGGGAAGTGGACCTAAGCTATCAGGCTTTGCAAGCAAGTGTCTTTAACTGCTGAGTCATCTCTCCAGCCCCCTTCATTTATCTTTTTGTTTTTGTTTTTGTTTTTTGTTTTTTGTTTTCGTTTTTGTTTTTTTTTTTTTTTTTGGAGGCAGGGTCTCACTCTAGACCAAGCTGATCTAGAAGTCACTATGTAGTCTCTGGAATGCCCTTGAACTCACAGCGATCCGCCTACCTCTGCCTCCTGAGTGCTGGGATTAAATGAGGGCACCACCATGACTGGCCCCTTCACCTTTCTTTATTATGGGGGTTGGCATCATTAGCCTTAAAAACTTAGCTCCTTTCCTGTGTCTTAGATATGCTGATCTTTATTCACTCCTTCCTGATTACAGCCCACTGTCCAGCCCAACTTCTAGGCAGAGGTATCTTATCTAAACTCTATGCTACTATCTCCTTCCATCTACCTACAAACCAGATAAGAATTCTCCTTCTCCTTACCCCAGCACATGACAGCAGATGATCACAAAAGATGACCAGGGTTCGGGCACCAGCAGGTAAGAAGACAGAATCCTAGAGACGAGAGGATGAATATGCTGATACAAGAAGGCCTAGGATCAAGTCAAGCTGGAAGGAAAGGAAGTCAGGAGGGTGCTGAGGGGTCCAAGGAGCTGATTCAGTAGACACAGCACCCACAAAGGAGGAGGAAGTAGATGGCTGTGGTGGAAGAAAGGTATTACTAAGTGGAGCACTGTGCAATGGGGAAGTTCAGGAAGATGTCAGTCTAAGGAGTGTCCTTGGCAGGAGGACTAAAATGAAGTTGTGACGGAATCTTCTGGAGAGGGACTTAGAGGAAATGGTAAAGTTTCCTTCCTTCCTGAGAGTTTCCTTCATCTTCCTCCTTGTTAGCATGCTGTGCCCTTACAGTGCAGGGAGGTACCCTCGAAGGGCAAGCCTTAGGATGGAGAGCAAAGAGAATGACCAGGGAAAAGCAAGGGGAGGGTCTGAAGGAAAAAGGCTCTATTAGTGGTCTAGCAGAGTAGAAAGAAGTTATCCTAATTGTATTGAAAGAAGGAAAGTGGAGAAACAATGTGCTTGAGTAGTGGAATTAGCCACTGGTAATACATGGGTGTGTCATGGCACAGTCCTTGTCACATTGGGCCCCACAGTTCCCATCTCCTTTATTATGTTCAGGTCATCCCTTGGTGTCCATCTCAGGAGACGTTTATCTTTCTCGTGGTATCCAAGAACCTCAGGCAACTTACTTTCATCATGACCATGAGTTCTACTGCTTTTTCAGGCAAGGTGGGAGAGAATTACAGGTGGGTCAATGGACAGGGCTCTTGTCTACCATTGTTTCCGTACCTGCCCCAGGGGTGGCTGAATCACTGGTGCTCAGTGCCCACAACTTTGCCTGGTCCTCGCTCTGACAATGTCTCCTACAGCCTTGATTCATGGCTGCCCTTGGACTCCCAAAGCTGTAGCTTTGTCAGTATTAAGTGAAACGTTTAACCACGGCCCTCAGAGGAAGAGCGCTGCATAAGCACGGTTGGGTCAGTCCAGACACTCCACCCACTGGCTCCTCAGCCCTAGCATTGATTCACGTGTACAGTTCAGTTGGAAACTCCACAGATTCATTGTCTAAAAATTTTGGCTTCAGAAAAAGAGCTTTCAATCCTCTCCCAGTTAGGAAGTCTCTTGGACCTTAAGCAAATACATCCAACCCTCCCCTGTCTCCAGCTCAGCATAGCAAGAGATATGAGGAGGAGTTTCCTCTTGGTTACTAAGAACCTTGCTCCCTTCCCCAGGACAATGAGAACCTATTTCCAAAGCCTACTTCCACCTCAGTGTGGGTTTTCTCCCCGAGGAAAAGAAGTCATTAACAAGTCTTGCTGGAAAGTAGTAAGATCTGTGTCACCTGCACTTTCCCGCATTCTCAGACACTCACACACATACGCACAGCTCGTCCCCATTCCAGGGCTAGCACTGACCATCACATCAACAACCCTGGGCAACTTTCAAGTCTCTTTCCTTCTTTTCAATCAAGCAATGCAGAAACTGTCAACTCTAGGATCTCCACGATGCCTTGCAAAACTTTTTTTTCCCCAAAATTAATTTACTCAACACCATGTCTGTGAGAGAGAGAGAGGGTGGGGGAGCACAACTGGGCTTCATTACGCAGCCCAGGAGGTCCCCCAGCTTCCCCAGTGCAGGGAGTACAAGTGCGCACCTCCATACTCAATTCATTCACCACATATTAGTTGAGCCCTCAGTACTGATATCGAGGTTTAGGATGCAACTTGAACCAGACAGGCAGAAGCCCTTGCGGTCTCCTGTGCACAATAAGCCCAGGTCTGCTGTCTTCACCCCGTGTAAGCACTGCTGGGGACCTGTGTGCTTGGAACGTTCTCGCTACCCAATAATGATATTTCCTTTTCTTTTATTTATTTGAGAGAAAGTGAAAGAGAGAGAGAGAGAGAGAGAGAGGGAGAGAAAAGGCTATCCAGGGCCCTTTAGACACTGCAAACAAACTCAAGATGCATGTGCCACCTTGTGTATCTGGCACACATGGGTACTGGGGAATCGAACCTGAGTCCCCAGGCTTTGCAGACAACACCTTAACCGCTAAGTCATCTCTCCAGTCCTGGGATGAACTTCTAAACTAGGACCACAGTATGGTTTTGAGCAATAAATGTGTTGCAGGCCTGAATGACTTGGCAGGATTCTGAAGCTAAGAGAGAGGGTGTGCTTTCAAAACTCTTTCTTTCTTCTGAACTTCCTCATGACTGGACAAATGCCATTTGCATTTCCAGAGTTTCCATAAGATTGAGTTTATAGTAAAGGCAGGAGAAGCTTTTGAATGGAGCCACCTTCACCATGTGAGACTCCGCCGCCCAGCCAGCTGCAAGTATGAGCCAAGAAGCCATTTCCAAAGCTTTTCTCGGTGAGCACGCAACATGCTGCAACCCCGTGAGGGAGAAACAGATCATCTGCGGAGGATTATGTGGCCTCTGAAAGACACTCTCTCTAGCCACAGCTTCCCTGCTCTCAACTTTCCTCCAGCCCTGTCTCAATCTCTTCCCCAAACTGAAGAAAGAGGAAGCTCAGGAAATCAAAAGTCTTACTGTGTCCTGATTTTTCCACTCAGACATCAGGGGAAAATGAGCTGGGCGGGGAGGAGTGTTAGTAACAGATTCGAACATTATTCACTGGGAAGTTTGCTTGAGACTACAGAGAGTGAGGGGAGCAGGCAGTTAGCGCCTGTCAGGCCAGGGGCTGGCCCTAAGAGCCCACTCCCTTGTGAGATGCTGGGACCCCAACTTCATTCTGCTGCTTTCTGTCAGCTCACAACGCTTTCTATGCACAGGCAGTCAGCACGACACAGGGGAAAGGTTGCTTGGGAAACTGAAACCTCACCTTGATTTTTTTTGTGTATAACTTTATTTTTTTATTAATTAGTTTTGTACTCAGTGAATACAGTCAAGTTGGTTCCATTGTTTGCCTCCTCCCTGTCCTTCCCCACTTCCCCTGGCCCCTCCTTGTTGAGGTTTATGGGTCATGCATTGTGGGGTTAGCCCTCAGTTTGGGGCAGGAGGAAATGTCTGTGTATCATGACCTAATGTGTGGCTCTGACATTCTTTCCGCCCTTCTTCCCCAAATTTCCCTGAACCATGTTGGGTTCATTTTAGATCTGCTTCAGTGATGAGGTCTTGGGAGCCTGTGTGTCTCTGGATATATGGTTTGGTAGGAGTTGATTGTTCTCTGTGTCAATCTCCTTCACCCTTGTGCTGGTACCAGGTTCACCAAGAAAATAAAATCCTTGCTTGTTTTGCCAATTATTCTTAGCATCAGCTGGGGCCCTTTTGAGGTATGATGGGGTGGTTCTCACCAAAGGATCTGCATCTATCTGAAAAAGAAGCAGATTCTCCAATGGAGAGTAAAGTTAGCACCAAATAAATGGGATAACCTTATTTTTTAGAGAGAATTTAATAGGTGTAGGCCCCCTTGTAGCCCACGATTAGTGGTAGCTTGATAATGGAGAGCAGTCTCATTTTTGGATCTGGTTCTGACTTGTTTCACAGCTATACAGACCGGATCAGTTAGTCAAATCAAGAGCAGTTGGTTTCCTACCATGGCTGTGCACCACTATTTGCACTTGTGTGAGCATCACAAAGCTTATTTTCTGCTAAGTAGGTTAGACCATGAGTTGCTTGGACAGGTATTGGTAATTTTCCCCCAGTCACCCATATAGCACCTTCTGGCACTAGACGCACTGTCTGGGGACTGACTCTTCCAGCTTCCAGCCATGTCACTTCATGTTACAAGTCAACCACATATGGTATCTTCAGCAGTAGGGTCTTACCACTAACCTTTGGTGGGTCATCAAGAACTCGGACAGAAATCTGCCATTCTTTTAGGAAACCTTGTAGGTGTCTGATCAAAAGCTCATTGTGGATGATAGCCATCTGCTGGTACTGATAGTTGCAGGTCAGTGCCCACGAAGAGAAGAAAGAGAAAGTAATATAAAAGAGTTAGAGAGAAGAAGGAGAGAGAAAGAGAGAGAGAGAGAAGCAGTAGAAGATTAAGGTCAGTCTTCATCATGCCCTCTCCAGTGCCTTGTGAATCTCTAAGGGCCTGGTGAAGGTTCAACCATTTGGTCTGCTTTTTGGATGTAGAATTTTATGGTACTATTGCTGTTTGGGTCCAGATTTGTGTCCCCCACCCCCTCCCTTGCCCTTCCCTCCCTACCCAACCACCCTATTGTTTGGTCTTTGAGATGCTTGCTGGGTATGTCAGCATCTTGGGTAGATTCAGGTTAGGTGCTGTCGATGAGTGAGACTATGCAGTGATTATCACTATGACTGGGTAAGTTCACTGAGAATAACTGTGACTTGTTTTTATAACAAACACAGGAAGATCCGGAAGTAGCAGTTCATGCCTGCCATCCCAGAACAGGAGGATGACTGTGACATCCTGCCAGCCTGGACTACAGAGGCAGTTTGAAGGCAGGAGGTTAAAAATTCCAAATCCACTGCTTGGGTTGATCATGTGCCTCCACATGACCTCAAGGTCATGCCCACCACCCTCAGACAGACCCAGCTTTTTGCATGCAGCTTACATAGGATTCAGTTTGTTTCTTTTATTAGTGATTATTATTATCAATTATTATTAACCTATTTCTTATGGATACATCACGTGTTGGTACCTTATTTTCCCTTGACCCTGCTCCCATTCTGTTGGGGATACTCCTCAGTGGGGTTGCAGGTACTCCCCATGGGGTTGCTGTTTATGCATTGTGGGAGTAGCAGTCAGTTATATTGGTGGGGGAGGGAATGCCTCTGGGCATGATGTCTCAACCTGTGGCTCTTACAGTCTTTCTGCCCCCTCTTCTGCAGAATTCTCTGAGCTATGGTAGGTGAGTTTTAAGTCAGTGATGAGCTCTTAGGAGCCTCCAGATCTCTGCTTTGGTAGGTGTTAGGTATCCTCAGGGTCTATCTCCTTCTTTCTGGTGGTGATTATCAGGTTCAGCACGGAAGCAGCACTCATGCTTGTCTCCCCAATTCCTCTGGAGTTTCAGCTGTAGCTTGACCAAGTGTAAGGGGTAGTTTATCTCCTCTGACCTCACTATCTTCTAAGAAAGAATAGATTCTTCAATGGAAGTGAGTTCAGCATAATTTAAGTAGGATAGGCATTATGAATTTGATGTGTGTAAGCCCTCTTTTAGCCAAATACTAGTGACAACTTGACACTGGAGAACATAATCTTTGCCTCCATATGTTCTGATCTGGTTCCCAATTCCAGATATAGGTTTCTTTACACTGAGCAGATCTCTTAGCCAAGCAGAAAGCTATTGCTTACCCACTGAGGTTGTCAGGGTGTTTGCTTCTGGGTATCTTAGACCTCTGGTTGCCCACTGGGGACTGGCTTTCTTCTAAATTCCAGCCTGGTCTCTCCAAGCTCTGTATTAGCAACATATGGCATCTTCAGCAATAGGGTCTTAGCTTTTGATGGTGTGTTTTTTTATACAAGTGGATGAAGGTGCTGGAAAGAGCTGTTTATGAATCAATTACTAATTAATTTATACTAATTAATCTACATAAGAAATCCAGAGAGGTCAAGAGACATATTTAAAGGCACACAACAATACAGAAACAGAGCTAGGCCTCTGGTCATGTGATTTGATTTGACATGCCTGAGGTTCCTTCCACTATTCCACCCTGCCACTTCCATTGCTTCTTGCCTCTTCTTCTGTTCTCCCTAAGCCTCCTTCCTGCTAATGTTGTCCAGCCTGGCCAGTGCAGCTCTCATCTGCTTATGCCCCAAGCGTTAGCCTTGGAGCTTCCAAACAAACAATGGGCACCCATCGGAGGGGAGGGAAGAGGTTAGTTAAGCAAATACAGCTTGGAAGTGAGCAAGTCTAAGCTGAAGCCCTGAGCTCTCTATTTCATAGTTCAGAAGTACTTGGCCATTGCAATGGCACTGATGCCCCTGCTAATCTAAGAGAAGTGATGGATCCCCTCTCCAGAATCAGATGCAGTTGCTGCAGGCAACTCCAGGTGGTGGTTCTCAAAGCCCATCTAAGAGCCACAGGCAAGGAGCTCATCTGGACAAAACAAGGAGCTTGCTGCTTCCCAACTCAGGCCAGTGTGTCCTGACCTCAGTTCATTCCAGGGGCTTCCAAGAGAGCCAGGCATCAACACCACCTGGGCTGGTTAGAAATGTATATGGCAGGCTGTGAAGATAGGCCAGTCAGCAAAGTGCCTGGTTTATAAGCACAAGGACCTGAACTCAAGTCCCAGAAACCACATAGTAAAGCTGAGCATAGTGGCAGGTGCTTATAATCCTCAGTGCTGCGCAGTGGAGAAAAACAGATCCCTGGAATTCACTGGCCTGTCCATCTAGCCTTACTGGTGTGCTCCAGGTCAATGAGAGACCCTACCTAGACTACCTCAAAAAAGAAAATGTGGACAGAATTCCTAAAACATTAGACTCAAATTAAAACATTAAAAAAACATCTAAGGCTATCCTCTGGTCTCTATACCCATGTGTGGTGGTTTGAATAGACTAGATGGCCTCCAAGATATTCAGTTGTTTGTTTGTAGTTTGCATTTGCAGCCATCTGGCTGGAGGCAATATCACTAGGTGGATCTTAAGGTGTGGTGGTAGGTTTCAGATTTCAATCTAAAGATATGCAAAGAGTGTACCTAGCTGGAGTTGCTGAAGTGTGCTGTGCTGTGTGGCTTTTGGGTTTTTTTAGCTTGTACTTCTCTCTCTCCCCGCTTGGTCCTGTGAAGGCAGGCCAGCTTCTTCTGCCATTATGGAACTTCCCCTGGATCTGTAAGCTTCAATAAATCCCTTCCTCCAAAACTATGACTGGTCTGGAAGTTTATATCAGTGAACCTGAAGCTGTCTGCTACAGAATTTGGTACCAAGGAGTGGGCTGAGATGAACCTGACCATGTGGATGTTGATCTTTTGGAATCTTTGTTTTGGAGGAATAGGCATGGACTTGGTGCTTGCAACTGAAGTTGTCTTCTGGAGTGGTAAGCCAAGTTTTATGGACTATTCTGATGAGAGTCTGAGAATGCTAAGTGCAGACAGCATTGAACTTCAAGGCTTGGCTTATGAGCTTTCTAAGGGGAAGGAAAGACTACAGAGGACTTTGTTGGAACTGGGATACTGGCACAAGGGCTGGCTGCGTCCTGCTGCCCAGGCCCAGAGAGTTTGATCAAGGTTAAATTTGTAATGGACTGATGTGCTTGGCTAAAGATATTGGACTGAGAGATTTAAGATTTTAAACTGAAAAACTTTAAGCAAGTTAAATTTACTGGCATAGAGACTGGCTTTAGATTACTAAAGCTTCTATTTTCAAACACATTAGCAATCTTAAAGGAATATTGTCCAATTGCTTTACCATGGAAAGGATGCCTGAGGAAAGACTATCATAGAAATGCAAACATTTTTGGAAAGAGTTGACTGGAGAACAAACCTGCTTTTCAAGGTTATGATTCATTTTGTCTGTGAATTAAGAATATGGCTGTGCCCTGCACACCTGGTATTGGTTTCAGAAGCATGAAAAATGCGAGGAGTGGTCGTGAATTGCACATGCTTCCAGGAGCTGCTGCTGAGATGTGGCATGAGGTAGGGCCTGATGCCCTGATAGGCTGAAAGAGCCTTTGGAAGATGGACCGTGATTTGCATGAAGACCTCAAGAAGTTTTGGATATACCAGGACTGTGCAAGGGCTACCATAGAGTGTACTGTTGGCCTAATATAGAAGTGTTCCCTGGCTACTCTGCCCAGATGGAGGTGCGGAATTGGAAAATCTGGAGACTGTCAGTCTTTGGTTGTATTGGACTTGAACTGCAGAAGTTTGATGTTTGTTTGAGAGTGGTTGAGTTTGCATTGTTTTAGTCCCTCCTTGCTATGCATTATACCAGTTGAAAATGTTTACTCTGTGCCTTTATATGTTAGAAATGTTTAACTTGTTTGATTGTGCAGGTCTTAATATCTTAAATTGGTCAAGACTGTGGGGACCTTTGAAATTCAACTGAGTACAATTTACAATGTGTGATGGTTATAAATCTATTGGGGGCCAGGGGCAGAATGTGGTGGTTTGAATAGAATAGATGACCCCCAACATATTTAGTTTTTTTGTTTGTAGTTTGCATTTGCAGCCATCTGGCTGGAGGCAATGTCACTAGGTGGATCTTAAAGTGTGGTGGTAGGCTTCAGATTTCAATCTAAAGATATGCAAAGTATGCCTAGCTGGAGTTGCTGAAGTGTACTGTGCTGTGTGGCTTTTTTTTTTTTTTTGGTCCTGTGAAGGCAGGCCAGCTTCTTCTGCCATTATGGAACTTCCCCTGGATCTGTAAGCTTCAATAAATCCCTTCCTCCATAACTGTGCCTGGACTAGAAGTTTACCTCAGGGAACCTGAAGCTGTCTGCTACACCATGTGTACACACACACACACACACACACACACACCCCACAGACCAAATCAGTGCGACCGTATCCTACCAGGATATCTGCTTCAATAAGATGCCAAGGGATATGTAAACACATTAAAATGTATAGTCTCTACAAGTTGGCTCCAAAATGAACCTCTCCACTACCCAGTGGTCACCCAAGTTCAACACTTGAATCCACATCATATGTCCACAGGAGCCTTCCCTGCACCACACCAGGACTCCAAATGCAAGGCATCATGGAAAAATGTAATTATTCTGTCATAGGAGTTGTCCAGATGAACATATTCAGGATTCAACGAGTTAGTCTATGGGCAGTTTTCCCAAGACCCACCCCCCAATTCCACCTCCAGCAGCCCCAAATTCATGCCCTTCACGAGGAGACTTCAAACGTGCCCCACCTGTCCCGTGTACCCCTCATTAGGCTGCTCCGGCCACCTTGCGCCATGCAAGCCCCAGATGAGGAAAGCAGCTTCTCCCAATTGGACAAACCAAAGGCCACACAGAGGGGCTCACATGGCTTCCGGCCAGCCAGTTCCTGTCGTCACAAAAGCTCTCATATGACTCAGGTGCCTGTCCCCTAGATCTGGTCCAGGAAGACAATCTAAGAGATCCCTCCCCACCTTGCCTTTCTCCTCAACGACACCCTGCCTGCCAGTGCCACCTCCTCCCCGCAAATCCGCTTGGCTCTCATATGAAGAGGGACCTGGGGGAGACCCACCCCAGCCCCCACGAAGCGCCTAGATGGAAGCTTAGAGTGAGCACTGCTTGGGTTGGTTCTAAGCTTGGTCCCATCTTCCTTGCTACCACCTGTGGCATCTCCTTTGAAGGTAGAGCTTCCTGTCTGGCTCATTCCTGTCCCTGCCCCCAGGGCCAGTCCCTGGTGCTTTGAACCTGGAGGATGATGACTCTGCAGCTATTGTGGTTGGACAGTGTGAAAGTCACGGTAAAGGACCTACTCAGAGAGCGACAAACTGACACAAATGCTGATGCCAGCCTTGAGCTAGCATTCTGTGTCACCTTGGGCCACTCACTGCCTTGATCTTGGCCCCAGCTTCTCCTGTGAGAAATAAGTAGATCATCTCGAAGGGTCTTATTCCTTCTTGACATTGTGGGAAGGCCTTGCCAGGGCTCTTGCTCCTTGGAAGGAAAGAGCTGCAGTGTAGAGCACCAGGAACACAAGCCTGGTCTACCTGGAGCCCAAAACACTCCTAGGAAGAGAAGAAGGCAGCCTCTGCAGGGCGACCCTTGGGCCAGAGCCAACCGTGCACTTCACACAAATATTTGGGGAGGGGGGTCATCAGTAATCACAGGCCAAGGGACCCTGAGTTATATGGGTACAGGGGGACAAGCTAGTGAATCACAGAAGTGGCCAGCCATGGACCTAGGCACTGCCTTCTGAACTTTCTAGAAAGCTCACATTTACTTCTTTCTTCCACCCCTCACGTTGAGTGGGAGTCTGCAGAAATGACCAGCGTGTAGGTGGAGTAGCTGGGCAGTGTGTGTGTGGTGGGCACTCAGAGGAAGGAAGGAGGATTATTCATGCATAGGACATTTCCATTGCTTATTGCTCAGGGGTCTGGATGTTGGCAACCATAGAAACATGAATTATCATGCCCCCCCCACACACACACACATGCCTTCTCCTTGGGCCTTTCCCTTGGATACCCTGCAAGCCAGATCCCAGCCTGGGCCTGTGCTGAGCATTTCCCAGCATAGGTCCACGTGAAAGCCGCCTGGCTCCAAGCCCAGCCTGTGGAATGCAGACTCCAGTGAAAGGCATTTTCTCCCACAGCAGCTGGGAACTTCCAAGGCTGCTTCAGAGTGGGGATTTCCAAGCGCTTCCCCCCACCCCATCCCTGACCCACCGGCTGAGAAGGGTATCTCTTGTGGACAGAGCAGTGGAAGGAGGGAATCTTTCACGTTCCACTCTTCTATCATTCATACCCTTTTGCCTTCCTGAGTTTCTCATCTAGGGTTTGTAGTGGCCAATTCACCTTCTAAAGATGACATCCTCCCTGAAGAGAAGGCATAGTGTCCAGTGCTCAGAAATCTGTCTGTCCAAATGTTCAGTGAACCCAAGGCTATGAGCCAGCAGGTCTCCTCCCACTCAGGAAGATGCTTCCCCTTACAGAAAGCAAAATGTTTATTGCACAAGCTCTTGAGGTTCTTTGGGTCCCAGATTCTAAGGGGTGATATTGACAGTGATGGGACAAGGCTAGGTGGAGCATTTAAAGATCTTGGTGCCTTTCTACTTGTTGATACTGCTGCAAGCTCAAGGAATGACTTAATTCCACAGGGAAATGGGATGAGCCCTCCAGGTCCATAGAGAATGGTGTACTCACAGATAAGAGATAGGTGTCTATGAATATGAGGGAAAACTTCCTGGAAATTAAGACGAGATTGTCTGGAAAGATGACTGGGAGAAGCTGTCTGCACCCCGGGAATACTTCATGTAGTGGTTAAGAATCAACAACCACTGGGAAAAGATGGAGCCAAAGGCAGAAGTTGCTACCAGTCGAGGGGGAAAAGGGTAACAAGATGTGAGGTCCCAAGGTGGGGGACACAAGCAAAACAGTGCACAAGTTGACTGGTCCTTTCTTCCTCCTGCCTGTCTGTAATTCCACCCAAGGGTCTAGAATGTTCTCTACTCTCCAATTCTCTAGGGAACTAAATCCCTATCATGAGACACTAAACCTCATGGCCAGGAGCAGAAATTACAGAATCAGTGTGTCCCAGATGGGTGTCTCAGCCCACCTGCGCTACCTGTTACAGGATGAGTTACTGAATCTCACGTTCAACCTAAGGACAGCTTATTTGAAGACTAATGAGAGCTCTGGCAAGACCTTAGCACCTTGCCCAGCTCCTGGCAAGCCCTCAATAATGCCATTAATCACCACTTACTGTGGACTGAGCAGCCGTTTGTTTGACACAACCCATGTCTTAGAACCAATATGATTGGCAACTTCTTTCTTCCACGGAGATGCCCGCTTAGATCCTTTCTGACAGAAGAGCTGCCCATCAAGCAGAGTACACAGCAAGCCTCAGAAAGACAAGGCAGTTGAGCAGGGGAGGCAAGTCTCCTGAGTGGAACTTTCTCCTCAGCCATGACAAGCCTCCTGGAATCCTGTCATTTTTCTAAGACAAAAGACGTCTTTGAAATGAATTCTAAGGACTTTCAGTGTGTGTGTGTGTGTGTGTGTGTGTGTACACATGCACGCCTACAGCACATGTGTGGAGATGAAAGGACAACCTTGGATGCATACATGTCCTCCCCTTGTTTGAGGCAGGGTCTCAATGCATTTGTCAAGCTGGCTGGTCTGCGAGATTCTGGGAGATTATTCTGTCTCCACCTCCCATCTTGCACAGGAATCACTGAAAGTCTAGGTTCTGGGGATTTGAACTCAGGTGCTCAGGCTTGCATGGCAAGTGTTTTGTCCACTGAGCCATCTCCCCAGCTCAGATTTCCTGTTTTCATGGAAATGATCTCCTAAGGAGATCATTAGTGAAATCTAAGGCACATGCTCAGAGGGAAGGCAGCCATTCCAATTCCCAAAATATGGTCCATCTACTCACTTGTGCTGTCTGAAATCCATGAACAAATCTGGGGGAAGAGCCACAAGAGGGAAGAGGTAATTCTCACCTGCTGCTGTCTGCTGCATCAGCCACAGGCTCCCATCTTACAGGGATTCAACCACAAGGAATGCGCCATGGCTGTTCAACTGTTTTCTAACTTGGACGATGCTGAGGCCAGAAACAAGAGCCAACACTCAATCAGACAGCTACTGCACAACTCCTGTCGCTTCCTTCTCCAGGAACGGCACTGTCGTGACAGCACACGCCCTGAGGCTGGGCTGCTGTGGCCTCACGTCCGGCCACCTTGGGCTGGTTATCCATCGGCCTCCACTGCCTGATCTACACAAGGGGAATTAAAATTAACAGTGTCCATTCACCCTGTTCGGAGAATCTAAGAGTCCACAGTGTAAAGGGCGCACAGCAGTCCTGACACAGGCAGGGAGGAAATTTCCTTGGAATCACGTCCTAATTTGCATGGCTTCTTCCAAGTCTGAAACCTTACAGCTCAGAGAATTAATTTTCATAGTCACGGAGCCCTACATCCTGTAAGGCATTTAACATGTCACCGCTCTGCTCTTTAAAAGATATGTAGATTGAATACGCTGTTAACCATGTATTCGGTGGATGGGCTTGTTGGAGAGTTCACCAAAGCCCCAGGGCGCTTGCCCAGCTCTACGATGCTTCCTTGGGTCTGTGGCCTGAGGGAGGGCTGGGGACAAGCTTGGACTTGCTTCAGTCTCCTTGAGACCCTTCCTTCCACCTCGGAGAAAGCAGATTCACTCAGTCCACATGCGCATTCAGTGTGTGCAGAGTGACGCCTTCCCAGCCCTGCTTCCCCACTCCTTGCTCCGCTCCATCTGGTCTCAGCAGAGAACGGAAAAAGTGCCAAGTTTTGACCCACGGCTTCCCTCCTCTACTTCCTGGAAACCACCCAGGGTGCTAAACGTGCTCAGCAGATTCAACAATGTTCCACTTCGTCATCCATTGAGGAGGATGCTGCCAGGGGCCAAGCCTCCCCGAGCCGGCTCCACCCTCTGTGGCTTGCAATAAAAGGCAGAGACAGGGGCCTCAGAAGAGCAGAGAGGCTGAGGCCAGCTGGGAATCTGTCAACTGGCATTTGGAAGCTTGCTCTCTGGCCCTCCACCATGCAGGTCTCCTCTGCCTTGCTGTGCCTGCTGCTCATAGCAGCTGACCTCAGCACCCACGTGTTGGCTCAACCAGGTAAGATCCCTGCCTCCTCCTCCCCACAGCGCAGGGCCCCATCTCTGGGTGGTCGTGGACTGAAATGGCACAAGCGGCAACCATAAGCTCACCTTAGCAACTATTTGGCCGAGATATGACAGCTGAAAGGACAAGGACAATGACACAGCTTCTCCTGGACAGAGCCTAGAATAGAACCCAGGGCCCGGTTCTGGAAGCTCACCTTTACCCACTCCCTATCTGCAGGGGCAGAGAGTCTGGGTGATCAAAGACAACCTCGGAGTCATAGATGAGCAAGGTGTACAGATACAAGGCGGGGAGACCCCGAAGCTGGCTTGGGCTCCATCATAAACCAGCTTCCAGAGATGGTGGTTTTGCCACGGTGGCTGGTACTAGAGATGCGTATGACCAGACACAGAACTTTGCAGTCCAAAATAGGGACTCACGTGGTGTACGGCCCTCGTCATTTTAGTTCATAGTCCTTCTCAATGACCCGCCCCAGAATCACCCAGTTTTGGCAACTCCCCTTTCCTCTGCCCGTCATCAATATTGTAAACTGATTTTATAGCATAGGAAAGTGAGCCAGCCGCGTCAGATGTCACAGTCCAGCTCCGTGTAATGGGACTTAAGGTGCTCTATCTTTACTGCTGCCGGAACCTCGCCTTCTCCTCATGGCATTCCCCTGTTGCAAAGCCAGACGCATCTAGCCCATCCTAACATGCCTGTCCCCTGTGGCTTCCCTTCCAGATGCACTTAACATCCCAGTCACCTGCTGCTACACAGTCACCAACAAGAAGATCCCAGGGAAGAGGCTGAAAAGTTACAGTGTGGCCAGCAGCAAGTGCTCCAAGAAGGCCGTGATGTAAGTTGAACGCACCTGCCCTCCCTCATCCAAAGCTCTTCCCCTGGGAGCAAAGGATAGATAGTTGCTCATGAATTTAGAGTCAGTGATACCATCAAAACCAATGTCCAGTGGTTCCCATCGGGAAAACTGAGGCCAGATAGAAAAAGTTGACTCCCAACGTCCATCGTCCATGCGGTTGCTCTTCAGAACATCTGCATTTCATGAACTCTCCCGATGACTCGAGGTCTCCTCCTTACACCTGCCTTCTTCCTCCAGTCCCCAGGATAGGCAGCCCCCTGACACAGAGTAGCCATGCTCCTAAGCCCCAGAGACTGTGTCTAACTGTCTTCCCTCTGCCAACAGCTTCCTCACTGTGCTGGATAAGGAGATCTGTGCTGACCCCACACAGAAGTGGGTCCAGGAGCAAATTGCCAGGCTGGACCAGAAAAATCAGCTTAACCGGAATCCAACTGGACCACAAAACCCAAAGAGACCAGACAGTGTGCCCACTATAGGCACCCCAGCATCTTTGAACACTAACTTTACAACCCAAGAAACTGCACCTAGCTCACCAAGCACTAGCTTCCCTTCAGTAACCTCAAGCCCTACTACGCAAGTAACCAGGAGGACAGTAAACTAGGCTGACGTAAAATGTGACGCCTGAAGTAATATTAACCTTATTTAACTTATTAGTGTTTTAACTTTATCTTCAGTGAATGCTAGCGTGTTTGAGATACAGAGACTTAACTCATTGCTTTCCTTATGTGAGCCTTAATTCTATACTTGGAATGTTGTATGTGAAACCTTTGTATTTTAAGTTCCAAGGAATTGCCTTAAATATTATTATATAAGTGAATATTACATAACTATTAAACAAAAAATATATTTTTGTACAAAGTCTGGCGTTTGGTTGTTTCTTGAGGGGCACTTGCAAAGGAGAGAATATGAACTTGGAGGAAGAGGGACAAGATTCCCAAGGATGGACTCACATTGCAGAGGAGTGGAAGAGTGCATAGGCCCTGGATTTTTTTCCCACTAGGTGCTTTCATCTGAGGGTCATGGATATATTTTGAAGGCAGGACCCAGTCAAGCAGGCTAATATCATTGTCCCTAATGTCATACCCAGATCCCAGTGACCCAGTCACTTGCTTAGCAAAAGCTCTGGCCTCATTCCTTTCTTCACAACCTACAGTCCTTCTTATTACATACCCCAATTGTCTTTTAACTGGGATATCTCACTCTAGTCAGTACCCTGCTCATTCATTCCCTGACTGGGAGTTCTATAAATACTACAGACACTTAGGAGTCAAGGGGAGACAACCGCTCCTCAATAAGATGGTTAGACTGAGGTTTGAAGAGAGGCAATGACAAATGGTTACCTTTGACAAGTAGTTACTGCTTTTTCTAGAAAAAAAAATACAGAAACACTAAAAAGGATAAGTAGAAAAAATACCTGAAGGTATAAATGTTGATGCTGTGCATATCAGATAGGGACAAAAGCAACCAGAGAGGGGTCCACGATTATGTCAAGTGATGGGATGTTAGAAAAAAGAGTGTTAGGGTGATGAGTTAATAGTTTATCCAGCCTTGTAATATAAAGGAAATATTAAAGATCTTTAGTCTAAGTTACAGGTTCCAAGGCTAACTTCAGAAAGTGTGTCTTGCTGGCTTCATGCCAACATGAAGTTAGGATCCCTCAGGAGTTGGGGGCTGAATCCACAGAGTGTAGGAGGCAACTGCACAGAAGAATGCAGTGAGCACGGTGAAATGCTGACCGCAACAGAGGGAGAAGGACTTGGAATCTAAGACACAGAGGTCCCTCTTTAGCTCATGTTTTAAGGGGGCACCTTCACTGAAACCTGAATGTCTCTCCATCACTAACCCCTACTCACCCTCAGGAGTCTTCAATTATCCATTTAAATGGGTGGATAGTCTCTGTCTCAATGTCCAGCAGAGGTTGGTGTTGCACTGTATGACATCTGGCACACTTTAGGGGCATCTGAACCCTGTAAACTCATAGGCGACTCCGCCACAAGGGAAAGCAAGACTCTTCCTTTAAAGAACAAATTCTCCCCGAGCTCACCGACTCCATCTGGTGGGGAGATGAGCACTAACAGACAAGCCTGCCTTCTGCAGCATTAGATGCTGGGGGGACTCTGATCACAGATCCGGCACTAACTCAGCACTTAGGACACAACAGGTACTCTCTGTCTGTAGGCACAATGGGTGTGACAAAGAGTTGCAGAGATACACACACACCGAGGCCCCCTTCCAGATCTGTGAGCATGCATCATTGGAAAGCTTCTGTTTCCGCTGCATGCAGCTGGGGAGGAACTCTGAATCAGCATTCCTGAGTGTGTCTGACTCAGGCTGAGGGCTTCCTTTAAAGCCCCCGAGGTCCTGATATACCAAAAGCAGACTGCTTGTGGGCAGCTTCCTGCTGAATTCACTGACCTTCATTCCACGTCCAACCATTCTCCCCACTCGTGTCCCCTCCTCAGGTCCTCAGTGTTGATTACCAGTCAGAAATGAAGTCTCCAGTGCTGGGGAGATGACTCAGTTGCTAAAGTGACTACTGGGCATGCATTAGGATGTTTAAGCCAAGCATGGCACCCTGTCCCTGTGATCTCAGAGGGAGAAAGGCAGAGGTGGGAAATCTTTGGGGCTGACTATCTAGAGTTGTATCACGGAGCCCCAAGGTAGAAGAGAGTCCTATCTCAAAAGCATAAGGTGGGGCTGGAGAGATGGATTAGCCGTTAATGTGCTTGCCTCTTAAGCCCAGGGACCTATGTACAATTCTCCGGATCTCATGTAAGACAGATGCACAAAGGTGAGGCAAGTGCAGGGTTGCAAATGGCCACTAGGTGGCACAACCATCTGGCATTCGAGTGCAGTGGCTGAGGACCTGCTGTGCCAATTCTCTCTCCCTCTGTCTCTCTCTCTCTCCCTCGCTTTCTCTAAAATAGATATACATATATATATATATATATATATATATATATATATGGTGGAACAAAAATAAGGTAGAAAGTGATTGAGAAAAATACCCAACATTGACCACTAGTCTCCACACACATGTAAAAACATGTGCATGTGCATATATACACACATGTGTGCCTACACATACAAACATGTATGCATACAAACAACAATTTTTTTAAAGAAATCAAAGCTCAGTGACTGGAGAGACTGCTCAGTGGTTAAGGTATCTGTCTGCAGATGCTAAGGATCCAGGCTTGATTTCCCATTACCCAAGTAAAGCCAGATGCACCAGGTGATGCATGTATATGGAGTTTGTTTGTAGTGGCTAGATGTCCTGGCCTGCCCACTCTCTATCTGCTTCCTTCTCTCTCTCTATAATAAGTAAATAAAACATTTTAAAAAAAGAAGAAGAAATCAGGGGGCTGGAGAGATGGTTTAGTGGCTAAGGCACCTGCCTGCAAAGTCTAAGGACCCAAAGTCGATTCCCCAATATGCCAGTAAAGCCAGATGCACAAGGTGATGCACACATCTGGAGTTCCTTTGCAGTGGCTGAAGTCCCTGGAACACCCATTCTCTTTCTCCTTCTTTCCCTATTTACCTCTTTCTCTCTCTCAAATAAAAATAAAAATTCAATTTAAAAATCTTTTTAAAGAAAGGAATCAGGACTGGAGAGATTGCTTAGCAGTTAGGGTGCTTGTCTGGGAAGCCTAAGGACCCAGGTTTGATTCCCCAGTACTCACATAGGCCAGATGCACATGGTAGTGCATGCATATGGAGTTTATCTGGACTTGCCAGAGGTCCTGGTGGACCCTTTCTCTCTCTCTCTGCCTCTTTCTCTTGCTCTCAAATAAGTAAATAAAAATAAAACAAAAAAATTTAAAAAGGAAATCAAAGCCCAAACCACAACAAAAGCTAAGATTCAAAGAGTGAGTGAAATACAGACAAGCGGGGCTCCCCCTACAGCTTGTGGGGCTGTGCGCTCCCCGATGGCAGACAGTTGTGCAGCAGAGGGCCCAAGAGGAGAAAAGACAGAGAAAGGGGGTTGCATGTCTTCAAACCTTAAAATAAGCAGCTTATGTTGCTTTGGCAAGCCCTGGCTATCAACTTTCAAGAAATCCTGAATCTACTTCTCTTGCCCTAGCCAAACATGGAATGCCTTGCTCCTGGCATGGTGAAACCAGCACCAAGTTTGACAATGTCCTTTAGGAAGGAATGCCAAGAGCAGTGTGTTCATTTCCCATTGCTTCCAAGGGTCTATTCCAGTAAGTCTCATCTTTTCCTATCATTCTTGAAAGTCTTCCAGTCTCTTGCTCATTGCTTAATTCTAAAGTCATTTCCACATTGTGTTCCAATAGCATCCCACTTCAAGGTACCAAATTTTTTCTTAGTTTCTTGTTCTTACTGAAACAAATTACTATGAACTCCATGACTTACATAGACATATAAATATATTAATGGAGACTAGGAAGATTTCTCAGTGGTAATTCCACTTGTTTGTAGCATCCACTGGACCCAGGTTCGATTCCCAAGCCACCCACATAAACGAGATACAAAAGTGGCGCAAGTGTCTGGCATTCATTTGCAACAATGAGATGCCCTGGTGTGGCTCTCTCCTCCAATCCCACACACACGCAGGTAGGGAGGTAGGCAGATGGATAGATAGATAGATAGATAGATAGATAGATAGATAGATAGATAGATAGATAAAATATATAAACATATACTTCTGGAGTTCAGATGGCTATAATGAGTCAACATGGACTGAGAAGCTTCCAGGTTCTCTGGCTTTCCGATGTGCCCATTAGGGACTACCCCGCCTCCAAATATGTAACAATCTAATTAATCCCCTTTTATATATACACACACAATGTGTATATGCATGTTTTACACACACACACAAACACACACACACACACACATACACGGATTAAACATATCTGCTTTGGTCCCCTAGGGAACAGTATATATCAAATCAACCAAGATCATTCTAAAGTATGTACTCGTCCTCAAAGATTCTGAGGTACAGTGGCTGAAATGGAGGAACACTCCCCTTCTCGTTGTAACTTTAAGAATTTCTCAGGAGATCTTGATGTGCAAAGGAGTTGGTTGATCCCATGTGCCTTGGTTCTCTCAAAGTTCTGAACTTGTAGCAAGTCCTGCAACCTCTGATATGAGCATTTACAATGTCCTTTGTGCTAACTTAGACTTGGCCAACTTCCAATCAGGAGTGAAATGGAATAGACTCAGTAAGGAAGTAACAGCTGTTGCACCATCTTAAGCAGTAACACAGATTATTTTTAAATTTTAAAAATGTTTAAGAGAATTTAACTGATACATAAACATCATACATATTTTTGAGGCACTATGTAATGTTCAAATAAAGATAAGCACATATATTTAATCAATGATCATTTTTAATGTAAATAAGTTTATAATCCTTCCAGAATGCATATATGTGCGTGTGTGTGTGTGTGTGTGTGTGCGTGCGTGCGTGTGTGTGTGTATGACACCAGAACTTCTTTTCCTATGTATCTATAACATATATATATATATATATATATATATATATATATATATGACACCAGAACTTCTTTTCCTATGTATCTATAACTTACTATGCAATAATTAACTTTTCCTCATCATTCTCATCCTCCTACTATACCCATACCAAGCTGCCACTCATTCTTACCTCAACTTTTACTTATTTATTTGCAAGCAGAGAGAGAGACAGACAGACAGAGGGAGAAAGGAGGAGGGAAAGAATGTGCATGACAGGACCTCTTGCTGCTGCAAATAGACTAAAGATGCATGCACTACATTGTGCATCTGGCTTTATGTGGGACCTGGGGACTCCTGTCATTAGGTTTTGCAGGAAAGCTCCTTAATGGCTTAATCTCTCCATCCTCTCTTCTCTCAACTTTTATGAGCTCAACTTTAGTAGATCACACGGTACTGGTCTTTAGGTGTCAGGCTTACTTCACTTAACATAATGACCGGATTTTATTTTCTGTTGTTGAGTATAATTTCCGCATGGACATGTACCACGTTTCCTTTATCCACGCATCAGCTGAGGTACATTGAAGTTGTCTCCATTTCTTGGCTATTGTGACTTATCTTACAGGACACAGAGGAGTTCAGTTGTCTCTTGACACACAGAATTCTATTCCTTTGCCTGTAGGCCCCAAATTGGGACTGCTGGATCATCTGGTAGTTCGTTATTTTTTTTTTCAACAAGGGCTGCACTAATTTACATTTCAACTAACAGTCTACAAGGCTTTCTTTTCTCCATGCTGTTGCCACTACTAGATATCTTTTTGCCTCTTTAGTAACAGCCCTCCTAAATTGAGAGAGATGATATCTTGCTATGGTTTTCTTTCCCATTGCTCCAGTGATGAACAATGCTGAGCATTTTTAATATATCTACTTGTCATGCATATGCCCATTATTAAGGTAGGCACGAGAAGAAGCCTCATGCACTGAGGCTGGTGGCTACTACTCTCTACATAGACAAGGATTGACCTTGAATTCCCAATTCTTCTGCCACCACTTCCCAAGTGCTGGGATGACAGGCATGTACCACCACATTGACCTCCTGCTATCCATTTTTGTTTGGGATATTTTCATTTTATTTTTACTACTCAGTGGTTTCAGTTCCTTATAAATTCTTGTTATTAACCCTTAGTCAGATGGAATATTTATTTTCTCCCACTTTGTGGGTTATTTCTTCACTCTGGTGTTTCCTTTGCTGTGCCTTTCAGTTTGACAAAATACCTTTGGTCTGTCTTTGTTTTTGTTTCCTGCTTTGGGGTCCCTTCCACAGAATCCATGCCCATTTCAGTGTCTTGGGGCATTTCCCACATCCCCTTTGTAGCAGCTTCATGATGTCAGGTTTCCCATTTTTGAATTGATTTTTGTGGGTTTGGTTTCACTCTGTTGGATGAGGATTTCCAGTTTTCCCAGCTCCACTTATTGCAGGACATCTTTTCTCTAAGACATGTCCCCAGCACTTCTGCTGAAAATCAGCTGGCCATAGATATGTGGGAGATGGGATTTCTTAACGGCATTGAACAGCAATACAACAGTGTTGAACTACATCAGTTAGATGCAGTGGTGTGAGGGAGTGAATGAGTTAAGAATGTGTCTTTGGTGTTGGAGCCTGTGAGCCTTGGCTTAAAAAGAGAATCATGTCAGGTATGGAGAAAATGGAAAAATCAGCCAAGAAATATGTAAAAGAAAAGTAGGACCAGCCAAGAATGCATGTAGAAAGAGATTTGAAAGCTTTTACTGGCAGATCAGAAAAGTACCTGTAGTTTATTGAAGGAGTTATGCTGTCAAGATATGAAGCCAAGACTGAAACGGGTTTTGCATGGACTCACTGTAAAACAACTTTCAGACTTCCTTGAGCTGGAAATAAGCAGGGATGACCACTGAAGGAGGGTATGTCTCCCAAGTTCCACATCCCATGTGGACAAGGAGAAGAAAAGCATCAGCAAGGGGCCCATGGGAGATAGTTCTAGAGGTCATGGACAAGGACATTCCTCCTGAATGCAGGATCAGATCCCTGTTCCAGAAGCATCCCTTCCCTGCCAACCTAGCTAAATGCCTCTCACAGCTGCATCTCCCCATGCCTTTCTTTCCCAGTGAGTGTCTACTGTAACTGTCTTATTCCTCCTCCTGCACGAGGTGGTCAACAGTTCATTTTTGTAAAGAAGGACCATCAACTTTTTATTGCAGGCTATAAAACTCACTTCTTTAATACATCATTCTTTACTTTTTCAGTTTGTAAAGTGGTACAAACACATTCCACAACATTTACCATGTTTTCCACCCTTAAGTACAGTTCAATAGTATCAGTGTTAATGTGTTTAACATTGTTAGGCTACATTGCTAGTGTCTGCTTAACATTAGAATATGCTTGACACTGCTATGTGACACAGCTGCAGAGCGTCTTCATCTTATAAAACTGAAACGAGCTGCTCACTAAATAGCTCCCCATTTCCTCCTCTCCCAGCTTCTGGTGACCAGCATGCTCCTTGCTTTCCCTGTGAATTTAGCCACTTTAGATTCTCAAACAAGTGGACACAGGCAATATGCTTTTGTTGTTGTTGTTTTATGACCAGCTTATTCTCTTGGGATAATGTCCTTAAAGTTAATCCATGTTGGAGTATGCCAGGGTTTCTCTCCTCTTAAAGGCTGGATGGAAGTCCCTCATAGGAAGATGCCACGTTTTGTTTGTCTAGTCACCCACTGATGCCATTTGGGTTGCTTCCAGCTCCTGACTGTTTTGTGTAATTCTGTCATCAGCATCTTCTTGGGTTCTGCTTTTAATTCTTTTAAATATATTCCCAGAAATGAGATTACTGAGTTTTATGGCAATCCTCTTTTTTAACTCTTTGAGTAACCACCAGACTGTTTTCCATCAGGTCTGCTCCAGTGTGCATTCCTACAAACAATGCACAAGGGTTCACTTTCTGTTTATAGTTTTCAGAGCTAGGGATGGAACCCAGAGCTTGCATAGCCTACACCGCTGAACTATTTCCTTGTGTTTTTGGTTTAAGTCTCAATATAGGCTAAAGTAAGAGGATAGATTTGGTTTTCATTTTTTCTTTCTTCTTTCTTTCTGCCCTTTTATCGCTTCCTTCCATTCATTCTTCCTTCCTTCTTCCCACCCTCTCTTTCTTTTCTTCCTTTCCACCCTCCCTTCCTCTCCTCCTCCTCCTTCTTCTCTCTCTCTCTCGCTCTCTCTCTTGAATTTGTGATTGAACTCAGAGCCTCTCTGTTCTGTAATGTACTTCCAATGAAGAGATCACAAGAACCTTGCCATATGCTCATTGAGTATGATCTTTTACCAGTGTCTATTGGACTCTTTTGTCCATGTTAAATATGATTAGTCCGTGGAGTTTTTTTATTTTATTTTTTTATTACTATTGTGGGAGTTCTTTTTCCATCCTCTAATGTTGATTCTTGATCAGTTATATGACCATTTCATAGGTTGGATTTTCCCTGTGTTGATTAATTAGAAGCTTTTGGTGGTAGTGGTGGTGATGGTGTGTGTGTGTGTGTGTGTGTGTGTGTGTGTGTGTGTGTGTGTGTGTGTGAGGTGTTGAAGCCCCTTTCCTAGTATCCTAGTATGTGCTATATTCCAAGGTCTGGTTTTTAAAACATTGTGTCTCAGTGGACCTCTATTTTCTTTCATTTGTGTCTTGAACTTCCATTTTCTTCCGCCTCAGCCTTCCAAATGCTAAAGGCTGAGCTTACAGATGAGCACCACTGCGTCCAGCTTGACTTCCCAAATTCTTTTACTTGGAAACAACACCTTCATACCTAATCAGGCATTTTGTAAACCACGGCATTCCAAGATCTTTATGTTCTATGCAAGTCTGATAACTCAGGAAACAAGATTGACTTTCTCTTATTTTTGTGCTGGGGAGTGAACTCAAAGCCTTACCCAAACACTCTGTACCACTAAGCTATAGTGCCAACCTCAAACAGTAGTTTTAAAACACGCCTTCAAGTTCTTTTACACTCCATTAAGAGGTGTGTTCTATGTGCACTAGCCTTGTCACTGAGAAAGGACACTACGATATCACTCAAAGTATCTAGCCACGTTAGGGAGTACACACACACACACACACACACACACACACACACACACACAGAGAGAGAGAGAGAGAGAGAGAGAGAGAGAGAGAGAGAGAGAGAGAGAGAGAGAGAAAGGGAGATCTCCAAGGAGCTGCTGCATCAGGCTCAATCCCCAGCATAGATACCAGACATTGATATCCTTGTGATGAGCCCAGCATCAACTATCATCTACCTGAAAAGATAAGAATGACCCAAGCTGGTGCTGTCTGAGAACACTCTGTTTTACATCAGTATTTGAAATGGGTTGTCACATAGCAATCACTGAAGCAGGTACTCAAACTTTAGATACTGTTCCTCAAAGAATGCTGAATTCTAGTTTTCTGTCAAGGTTCTGTGAACCTTTTTTCTTATGTGATTTAAAAATCTACCAAGACTGACCTAGAGAGATGGCTTAGTGGTTAAGGCGCTTACCTAAGAAGCCTGCAGACCCAAGTTCAATTCCCCAAGACCCACATAAGCCAGATGCACATGGTGGTACATATGTCTGGAGTTCATTTGCAGTGGCTGGAGGCACTGGTACACTCATTCTCTCTCTGTCAACCTCTTTCTCTCTCTCTCTCTCTCAAATAAATAAAATAAAATAAAATAAAATAAAATAAAATAAAATAAAATAAAATAAAAAATTTACCAGGACTGAAGGCAGTGAAGAGTCTAAGTACACTGTGGAATCCAAACAAAGTTTTAGCAGCTATTTCTGAGCCAAGGGGGTCCCAAGGGTGGTGTTTGAAGAGAGGAAATTGGGAAACCATTGTATATCCTTGACTTTGGCATTTTTGCTTCCTTCCTCTTTCTACAAAATGTGCTTCCTTTCAAAGAAGCAGAGCTTGTATGAATAGTCATGAACCACATATAATGTTCTGGACATAGCCCACTAACTCGTATCTATCATTCTTGGTATTTGATGGAAACAGGCCAACATTAATACAACACACTTTCTCTGTCATCTCCTCCACTGTCCCCAGGGCAAGATGCTGGCTCAGCTGATCTATTATACCGCCCTGTGATTCATTCTGAATAACAAAGTTCCCTCACCAAATGTCCATTGGCCCTGCCCTTATCTGTTTCTATAAAAGGGAGAGAAACATTAGAAAAGCAGAGAAGCTAAGACTACCCTAGTCTGTCAGCTGACGTGGTTGAAGCCTGCTCTCTCACCCTTCACCATGCAGCTGTCCACTGAGCCTCTCTGCCTGCTGCTTATAGCTGCTGCCCTCAGCGCCCACGTGTTGGCCCAGCCAGGTAGGACTTCCGCCTCCTTCTCCCTGCAACACAGTGCCCCATCTCTGGCCCACCATAGAATACTTTAGCAGCTGTTTTGCTCTGATAAGGTGCCAGAGTGAAGGACATGGAGCTGGTCCAGTGGCACAGCTGCTCTTAGGCAGATCTGCACTAGAATCCTACTGCCTCCAGGACCCGGTTCTGGAAGCATGCCTTCATGCCATTCCTGTCCCGCTGTCTTCACCAATGTTGGGGTCCTGGAGTGATCAAAGCAGGGGCTGGACTGATGCATGTACAGGATGTTTCAAGGGACAGGCATGGAGGGGAGGGCACCCAGAATCCTGCCTTTGCATCATCCACTCAGCTTCCAGACACAGAAGCTCAGCGGAGGTTGGGTATTATAGAGGCTGAGAAGCTGACCTGGAGTCTATGAGCCTAAAAGCAGACCTGCGGTAAGGGTCCTCTAGCTCGGGAGAACTAAATTCCTGTATGAACCCCTCCTGGTGACACCCAGAGCTTTCATTGGTTCTCCTTCTCCTCTTGACGTGAAAGAGTGCATTCCCACTCTATGTCCTCTGAGAGTGAGAGAGTGTAAGGGATGCCTCAAAAGAAGACATTAAACTTAGGGTGAGAAACCACTCCTTGTACCTCTTCTGATCGCCTTGACTCCTTCTTGTCATTCCTGACATCACAAATCTAGTCAGCTCCTACCATAAAAAGCATGTTCTTGTTTTGCACTACAGGTGGGATTAAGACTCCCACATGCTGCTATCAAAGCAGTGGAAGAAAGATCCAAGTGAAGAGGCTGGAAAGCTATACAAGGACCAGCAGCCAGTGCTCCCGGGAAGCGGTGATGTGAGTGATCTTCCTCTCCCCCCTCAGTCCACCTGCCTCCCTCTAGTAGAGAGTACTACTGCATTCCAAAGCACAGACTGTTGTAATGAAGAACTTTATCAATGGGAAAACCGAATCCCACAGCTCTGCTTTGAGACACCACTTTAGAACTTTGTCCCTCCATCCTGAAGCCAAGGGATCTTCACTTAGGCAAAGTGAGAAAAGCAGCTTCCCACGAGGCCCTTTCTTAAACTTGCCTTCTTCTTCCTCCATGCCTGCAGTTAGGTCATTACCCTGGGGTACCAGGTCAGGCAGGAACCTATCGGCTACACTCCATCTAACCTCACCCTCTCCCACAGCTTCAGGACCACACTGAACAAGGAGGTCTGTGCTGACATCAAGCAGAAGTGGGTCCAGGATGCCATGAAGTATCTGGATAAGAAAACCCAAACCACAAATCCATGACCACAACTGAAGCCAAGCCAGGAGTTCATAAATGATGGATTCCACTCTTTTCTAAGAATTGTTCTGAGAGGAGTTTCCTATACTCTAAGGAACGTGACTTGTCTGCAATAATGTGAAATATCATCTTTCTTAAATAATGCTCTTTAAGTTATTAGCATTCTTATTTAATCTGCCAGGGATTTGGAATGCCCTGGATGCATCGTGGGACTTTGTGTCATATAAACTGTGGGATTGCTCTGTCTACCTTGCTATGGTATTGTGAAATGCATAGATACTATTTTTAACTATTGAGAATGAAACCATAATGTTATTATACAGTGGAATTTTTCTATGTATGACTCTTGAATTTTCCCATAAAGTATATTTTTTTATAAAACCTATCTTTCAGTGTCAGGTTATGTGTATCCATGATCATATGTGTGGGCCCATGTCTGTGGGTGTGCCTGCATGCATGTGGAGGACAGATTTCAATGTCCAGTGTCTTCCTCAATCACTTTCCACCTTATGGTTTGAGACAGGGTCTCTCACTGAACATAGGCGTCACCAACTCAGCTAAACTAGTCACCCAACAAGCCCCAGGCTTCCTCCTGTCTCTGGCTCCCTCTCTGGGATCACAGCATGTGCCACACCGTGACTGTTGTGACCCACTGTTGGGAATCTGAACTCAGGTCCTCATGCTCGTGCGGCAAGTACGGGACCCCCTGAGCCACCACCCAATCCACAACAAGTATCTTTGATGATGGCTTTTTAAGGCATAAAACCAAGCTGAAGGAACTGGCAGGGTGGCAAGGAGGGAACCTGGATGCAGAGGGAAGGGACCGTGTTGTGAAAGAAGCGGCTGGTAGATTCGACGGCTCTCTCCCCGAGAGAAAGGCAGGCCCAGGGCAGCCCGCCAGCTCCAGACAGGACATCAGTTTTAGCCATTTGTTTCCACATCTTTCTTCCTTTCCAAAATCATTGCCTTTCTCGCTGTCATAGAAGTGCTTGTCACATCAGACTGGCTGTTTCCCCTCTGTATCGAGCTCTCCAGTCCAGAACATTACAAATATCTGCATGAAGAGTTAGGGGAGGAGACTTCTGAGTAAGATGGCAGCACAGTAGCCACACCAAAGCAGCATTAGGGGAAAATAAACAGAAAAACAGCAAAGTACACTCTTCTACCGAAAAGTGAAGGTGTATGAGGAACTATCAACTTCACCAGAGAAGCAGGAGAGCCCCAGATCTTGTAGTGACCACAGAGGCAGGCAGGAGCGGATCCTGCAGCGGTGCTGGGTTACATGGCCACAGGAGAAGCCAAGGGAAAGGATTATCGACTCACACCAGCCTACTCGCAAACTCAAGAAACCTGCAGATCCCATCTCCCTCCTGTCAGAACGGCTATCTTCATGAAAACAAATGACAATAACTGCTGGCAAGGATGCAGGAAAAGAGGAACCCTTCCACACTGTTGGTGGGAATGCAATCTGGTACAGCCGTTGTGGAAATCAGTGTGCAGGTTCCCGAGACAGCTAAAATTAGATCTACCATATGACCCAGCTATTCCACTCCTAGGTATATATCTTAAGGACTCTTCTCACTTCCTTAGAGATACTTGCTCAACCATGTTTATTGCCGCTCTATTCACATTAGCTGGGAGATGGAACCAGCCTAGATGTCCCTCAACTGATGATTGGATAATGAAAATGTCACACATTTACACAATGGAGTTCTACTCAGTGGTAAAGAAAATGAAGTCATGAAATTTGCAGGGAAATGGATAGATCTGGAAAGAATTATACTTAGTAAAGTAACCCAGGCCCAGAAAGACAAACATTGCATGTTCTCTCTCATATGTGGATCCTAGCTATAAACATTTATACTTTTATGTGAGTTGGAGTAAAAATTGGTAGCAGAGGCCAGCAAGCTAGAAAACAGGTATAAGGGAGGGAAGGAAGTGGAGAATTTAATGGATGGTATTGTATACATTTATGAACACATTACTTGGGGTGGAATGGCTTAAGTCAAGTCAGGAAAAGAGACTGAGTAAAAGGGTGTGAGTAAAAGGGTCGGGGAGGGTCAATCCAAATTCAAAATACTGTGAATAAGCCATAGGGAAACCAGCATTTTTTGGATAATGGCACACCCAGAAGTCATAGTCTGTTACTAGAAAAATTTTAGTGCCAGGATGGGATACCTTCCAGTTGAGTTGTTGGCCAGGAAGGTCCCTGATGCCCCCAAACCATTACAGGTCATTGCCAAGGCTCTTGGTTTCCTACCAGAAATACATGGTATGACCCTACTGCTGAAGACTCCACATACTTCATTCAGCTGCAAGGTCACTGAGAAATCAAGCTGAGCTGAGCTGAAAACCTCTTCCCTATAGACCAGTTGATGGGAATCTGGAAAAAGCCACACTGCAAGCAGCCCATGGGAGAGAAAGAAGTCATCAGTTGTGAATACAGTACACACTGTAAGCCTTAAGTTTGGCCAGCCAGGTCTAATGACTGAAAGGGCGCAACAGGGACATATCTCTTATGGAGAAAACAACTGCTCTCTAATTGGACTGGAGGTCCACCCCATGGGAGGGAATACATGCCTGGTACTGAAAACATAACCGAAAGCCTATGGTGAGGGAAGTCATGAGCCCTAGGAATGTGACAACAGCTCTTGTCTGGCTAAATGCATATATTATGCTCACCAGTGGGGGAGGGGAGAGAATTATCATGGTTTATTGTTTCTAATTATGGAAGTTCTCAATTAAAAAGTTAAATAAAAAAAAATAGGGGAAGGAGGATGATGAGCAAAAGACCTTGCAAATTCCTTTCGACATCTGAGAACCATGACTTTTTAAAGTTGCCAGCTCTGCGGCTCACAGAAGGAAGGGAAGATGAAGATCCTAAACCCAGCAGAAGGTTCTGACAAACTCCTGGGACTTTCCAGCTGCGCTTCCTTGGGGATGGATTTCCACTGAAGTCCTTGGTAGAAAACAGAAGGTGTCAGACACCATATTGACCAGCAATGTTTCCAAGACCATTTACTGACATCATGATGTTCATATCAGGTCCCACGACACTTTCTGCCACTCCTGCAGGTCCCCAGTCCTCTTCACACAGTATTTCAAACCCCCAGAAGACAACCACCAGGAGGCAGACCACCCTCACCCAGAGTTATCACCAGTTTCTCCTCCCTACTGATTAGTGAAAATGCATTCCCTTCTCATAGCCTGTGGAAGATCTTTGGTGTAGTAGCATAAAGAGATGCAGCAAGCCCTGGGGGAACAGGAACAGTTTAGCAATGTGTGAGAGAGTAGGAAGACCAGGATAGAGGAGCTCCCTGTAACCAAGCTCAGAAGAATCAGCTCAAACTAGGCCTGCCAAGTTTAAGCTCTTCAATTTTTTTAGCTTTTGTATTGACAATTTCTGTAAATATAAACAAAATAAAATGATCATAACCCCTTCCTATTGCCCTCTCTATTCCCACTCATAAGACCCCATCCACCGAATATCTTCATTTTTCCAACTAGTCTCTCTTCTATTTTGATGCCATCATTTTTTCCCTCCTATTATGCATGTCTTGTGTAGGTAAGCCACTATGAGGTCATGAATATCAAGGTCACTTTGTGTCTGGAAGACAGTATTGTCAGCACTCCTCCTCAGCCTTTGTCTCTTACATTCTTCCTACTCCCTCTTCTGCAATGGACCCTGAGCCTTGGAGGGTATGAATGTGTGTCCCCATAGAGTCAGGTGCTTTATCAAAATGTATAACTGGGTCTCTGGCCACCTGGCTGGAGGAGGTTCTCTGTGGGTGGATTCTGACCACATGTGTGTTTGTGGGAAGATCTGATTTCCAGCCCAGGACATGCAGGGCAGCCTGAGCTCTGGAGCGGGTCCCTGCTGCTTGCTGCTCATTTGTGCTTACTGCATTTGGTTTTTGCAGGCTGTTTGGTAGCTTCTTTCTGCTTGGACACCACTGATACTGATAACTTTTCTTCTCCCAAAGGCTGCAGAGGTCTTTGAAGCATCCTGACAGCTAATCTATAGAGAGGATGTTTCCAGCTCAGCACTCGCTTGGTTTCTTAGTGACCTGAAGCCCACGCATTTGGAGTCTTCATCAATAGGGTTTTGCCATCTAGTTCTGGTGGGAAACCAAACAGCTCTTCATTTTTAAGGAGTTCTAAGCTCACTGTTTTTGTGCAGAACTAGGATCTCTTATCCCTTTTCGGATGTATAAAATTAGAGCAAAATGCTAAACCATGACCAGGGAACAGAAGTTGATACATAATTGGTCATCAGAGTCACATACATACAAACGCAAAAGACAGACTTTTTCCTAGTTCATTGTCAGTACCCAGTAAATACTTGGTTTGCAGAGGGTACTTGCTTCCTAGAAAGTGAACTAATTTAAAAATCAGCAAGTGGAACTGGAGAAATGGCTCAACCATTAAAGGCAGTTGCTTACAAAGCCTGACAGGCTGGGTTTGATCCCCAAGTTCCCATGTAAACCAGATGCACAAAATGGCAAATGTGTTTGGAGTTTGTTTGCAGTTACAGGAGGCCCTGGCATGCCCATTCTCTCTTTCTCTCAAATAAATAAGAAAAAATGTTTTAAAATTAGCAGGTTTCACAGTCCTTTATAACCTACTTAAGATGTTAGTATGGAATCAATGAGTTGAATTTTGTTTAGCAAATCATTCAACCCCTTATAAAAAAAGTAATTTCTTATAAAATATGTAGCTAATATTCTTAGGACAAATCAGTGTGAAACTCAAAGTTTTAAAACTGTATTTAATTCTTTTGATACTTAAAAACTGACCACATACTGTCATGTAGGAACTCAAACTAAAGAGCACAGCTCCCCATGGCCCTACGAACTCTTACTTTAACAACTCTTGGATGACACAGACCTGGGTGCTCCTTTTCTTCCAGTTTCCACCTACCTCACAAGCTCTCCTCCAGTAGCACTCCCTGAAAATGCCTTCTCACCTGTCTTCTGCATTCAGAACCAGTGACCATTGCGTGTGTGAGTGCGTGTTCACGCATGCCTGTATGTGTGCGTGTGCATGTGCTTGTGTGTGCACTGCTCCTCACTGCCCTCTCACCATGATCTCATGGACTCATCAGAGCAGTTGCACTGACAGAAGACTGCTGGACACTGTCCTGCAATGTGCATCTGCAGGCCTCCTACCACACCCGCCACACCCCGATGTCTACGTGCTCGCGGAAGACGCAGCGAGGGAAAGCCTGGGCTGTGCACCTCCCCGGGGCTGGCGGAGAGCAGGCCAGTAGTGTGATGTTCGCCCCTTGCCGGGCCTTCTCCTGAAGAGTCAGGGAGCTTCCCGGAGCCTGTGCTGGCCTCTGCAACCCTGAAGCCTAACCGGAGCCAAGCCCTTTTGGGTCTTCATGCCCTTGTTCTCCCTGCACAGAAAACCCAGCCCTGACTTCCAGGAGAAAAGCACTTCCTAGATGAAGAAATGAAGCTTATGGAGAAGACAGGTGCCCCCTGTCTAAACTCTGCTGGCTGGCAGGGACCTAGGACAGGCAGGCCGTTTCCACCTCCAAAGGCTCCCGTTCAGGCATGACAGGGAGCCCTCAGTGCCTGGTGGTCTTTGAGGGGCTCGCCTCCATCTTCTGGCATCTAGACTCTCTTGGAAGCCACTATAGCATTTTAACTACCCTGGAAGCCAATTCCATACCCCAAGCCAAAAGAAAGTAAAGGATTTATTTTTACAGCAACATAAACAAGTAAAAATTATATCTTTACAATTATAAAAATCATATCAACAAAGAAACATAATAATCCAGCTATATCATTTATAGGTACACAGGGTTGAAAACAATAGTTACATTTTTCTTTTCATATTGTAAATATGTGTGTGCTCCCATGTATGGGTACATGTGAGTGTGCAGACAGATGCTCATATGTGTATGTATTTGTTCTTGTGTGTACATTTTTTTCTGCTGATTGATGGATTCATTTCATCAAAATAAAGTAATATGTCAATAACAAATAAGTGACCAGTATTTCCATACTCCAAAAGAGGCCATAGGCAACATTATCAAATCCAGCCACACATTTATAAGTAATGGCCCAAACAATAACCCAGTCTTCAATTGCTCATTGTTTAGCTCTTTCGCTTTAATGAATTTCTTTTCTGGTGACACTTCTAGGTTTATTTCTTTTTATTTACAATAGTTTTGAGAGATTCCCAAGCCACACCTAGCTAAGGTTCAGCTAGCTATAAGATGTCACATGCAGTGTCTCTCTTGGATGAAGGTGACCTATGATGGCCTTTCTACATAGGCCTAAATGTTTCCTCTAGCCAAGCTGACCCCAATGGGCAAGATGCTTACCCCCAGGCTAGAATCCAATTCCTTTTTCACAGGGTTCGCTTGTGAGACCAACACACAGGCTCAACAAGGTGATCTCCCCTCATGAGGGCCAGTTACCTGTGTGGACCATGGAGTCCAGGCAGCTCTTCCTTCTATGCAGGGGTTTCTTGTAGACCTGGAAATGAAGACTAGCCTGTGGCACAGGGCTCCCCATGAACCGGTCCTTTCAGTTATGATGCAGAGTGGGTGTTTCCTGACCCACCCACACCAGAGCCCATTCTTGAACGTTGTTCACGGACTTCTTTAAAGTTTCTGCTCTTGTGTTCCCACTCAGCTGGCATGATGGGGGTACCCAGGATAATTGGACTCCACTGTTCCTTGCTAGGACTCAGCTTATAGGTTATCGGGGGCCTCTTCTCAACTCTTTGACGGTTCTGAGCCAGAGGCTGCAGCTTCCTTGTGCCCATGCTGGGGTGCATCTCCGACTGTTCTTTGGCGGAGCTCTTTATCTCCTGGCTCTCCTTCTTCCTTACCAGTCTCGGTTTGCTTTAGGGTGCTAGTACCTGGGTGGGTAGCTCACGGTCCTTGTCACTTCTCTCTGTTTTCATGTACTTGTTCTTTGGAGGCTGCTGTTCAACCTGCAGCTCCTGCCCACTTGATTGAATTGGCTGCCTGCATTTTAGCAGGATCTTGATACCAGTTAGTACATGCCCCTGGAGGTCAGTCGTTTGGTTCTGTGCTCTGTCCTCTCGTTGTGGCCAGCCCCTTTCTTCTCTATCTCTACTTCCTTCACAGCAGGGCTTCCATACCTCTTGGGTGTTAGTTGGCTGCTGAAATGACTTCCCTTCAGTGGTCAGCCTTTGCTTCCCGGCCTGCCGGCTCACGTGTAGCTTGTGATCTTTGGCCATTTGTGTGCTGGCCTTGTCAAACAGGACCACTCTCCTGCCTGTGACTGGCTCTCCAGTGGTATCAGTGGCTCTAGATGGTCACTACCAGATACCAATCACTTGAAGGAGGGTCTTTTAAGATGAGGTCTTGTGTGGTGTTCTTCAGTCATCCTCCTGTCCTTATGTAGATTCTTGTATCCAGTCTTCATTGCCTGAGTACTGGGGTCAGAGGTCGCGACTTCTCCAGCTGATGTTATAAGCCAGAGGCAATGGCCAGGTTTCATCACTCCGTGTTGGTTGATGGGAGTGGGTGGTATCTGGTTAGGATGAAGATCACCCTGTTTTCTTCTGCTGCCTGGGGCCCTCCACAGGAGTTCAGCATCCTGAACTGCTATCGAAACCTTACTGGCAGACTCACAGAATGGATACGCCCACCTCTGGTGGCTCACACAGTAGTGTAATACTCTGCCACTCATTGTTGGCAGGCTCTGCACCGGAGAATTTATTTCTGTCTCCAGAGATCCTGGAGACCAGGGCTTAGACCCTTGTAGATTCTGTCCAGTGATACAATGTCTCAGCTCACAGTAGTTCTCCTCTCTTTACTGCAACACTCAAATAGTTCAGCTACTCACTGATCATTGTCCAGAAACTCACATCCACAAGCCTCCCTCGAGGCTTAATGGGCTTACTGAGCAGTCACAGTCCCTCTGATTCCCTGCCTCTTTGTGATGTAATGGGAGTGGCCAGGGGATGGGGATTATGACCTACACTGAGCTCCGTATTGGTGGCGATCTTTTGACACCAGTGACTCTTGGCATTTGGAAAAAAAAAGCATCATTCAAGAAAACCAGTTGTATATGGAGGGTGCAGGCATGGCATGGGTGGGAGAGAGGGTATTCATCTGTGGCAAGCTGGAGGCCAGGGACAGGAGGATTTGGGGGGACCGAGTTTGAAGTTCCCTACACTGGCTTTCCTGGCCATGGCCATCAGTCTCATTTCCTTCCTCTCCGTAATCTCAAACCTGTACTGGGTCAAGGAAGGGTATATTATGCATAGCCTCGGGGCCTGCTGGAAGAGCTGACCACACTGCAGGGAAACTGAACTGACCACTTTAAGTTGCCAGATTCTTTAAGACAAAGAAGTAGGAATGACTCTAAATCTCTATTCAGTGTGAGAAGCAGCATTTACCCCAGAATGACCTCAGATTCCCTACCCTGTTCTGAGCACTTGGGATAGAGCTGACATGAAGGAGGCCAGTTCCAGCTCTCAGGGAGTTATTCTATTAGTGAAGGAGACAGGGGACAGACTCAGATAAACAGCATGAGCAAAGAGGTGTTTGAGGCTGGAGAGATGGCTTAGTGGTTACGGCCCTGTCCCATTAAGCCTATGACCCAGGTTCAATTACCCAGTACCCACATAAGCCAGATATACAAGGTGGTCCGTGCATCTGGAGTTTGTTTCAGTAGCTAGAGGCCCTGGTGCACCCACTCTTTCTCTCACTATCTCTCTCTCTCTCTATCATTCTCTCTTTCTCTGCCTCTTTCAAATAAACAAAGAAAATATTTCATTTAAAAAAAGTGTTTGGGAAGAGAAGAGACATGGTATATGGGAGATTAGTGAACTTCCCCCATGCTGTGACATAACACCTGACATTACAACTCAAGGAAGGAATGATTCATTTGTGCTCACAGTTTGAGAGATGCCAGTTCACCACAGCTGAGACATGGAACAGAGCCATCCACAGAGCCAGTCTGGGCCATGGAACAGAGCCATCCACAGAGCTGGTCTAGACAACAGAACAGAGCCATCCACAGAGCTGGTCTGGACAATAGAACACAGCCGTCCACAGAGCCAGTCTGAGCCATGGAACAGAGCAGCTCTCATCATGGCTGCAGTCAGGAAGCAAATACAGAATGGCTGCCTGCTCACTGGGCAACCTTTTCTCATCCCTTGGACCCTGGTTTAAGTTGACACCCAAGGAAGGTAGTCTTAACTGGCTCTAGTCTGCATCCTTAGGAAGAATTCATCTTGTCACCAGCACATTTCACTCATTCCCATCCTCACGGTGACCAAAGAAGTCACCCTTTGTGCAGTGCACACTTCTTGAAAGGAAGAAGGACTCCAGGCAGTGTCTGACTAGCTTCCTCCCATTAGATTCTGTTGTCAGGCCTCAGCACAAGATGTTTGGTATGTGGTTGACAAAAGGCACATTATTTTTACTTTGTATGAGACAAGAGTTCATTATGTAGCCCATTTGGACTCTTGAATTGGGGTCTTCCTCTCTCCTTCTATTGGGCGCTGAGATTACAAACATGTTCCACAATACATGCCCAACTGTGTAGCTTCTAATTTTTCAGCTGCTTGTATATGACTTTAAAATACCCTGACTTCTTGGTTAGACTACACAGCCCTAATTTTAATTCAGAAAGGCAGAAATACATTAATATGCAAATGTGAAAACACAAAATTTGTTTAAGCACTTTTGTTATAATTGTATGGTATCTTTGAACTTCTACATGATAGAATTTTATAAAAAAGTGAGCTTTTAAAAATCATAACATACTATAACTTAAAAGGCTATTATGTGACAAAACCTACTAGCTTTATGTGTGTATAGGCTTCTGCATAAGTGTCTGTATGTTTGTGCATGTGAGTTACATATACACACATATGTGCATTCATGTATGTGGAGATCATAGGTCAATACTGGATATCTTTCTCAATCACTTTTCACTGTATACTTTTGTAAAGTTTTTATTTTATTTATTTATTTATTTATTTATTAGAGAAAAAAAGAGAGCAAAAGGGAGAGATTGAGAGTGAGAGAGAGAGAAAGAGAGAGAGAATAGGTATGCTGGGCCTCTACCCACTGCAAACGAACTCCAGAAGCATGCACTACCTTGTGTATCTGGCTTACATGGGACCTGGAAAATCAAACCTGGGTCCTTAGCCTTCGCAGGCAAGCACCCTAACTGCTAAGTCATCTCTCCAGCCCCCATTTTAAGTTTCAATTAGGATCAACTAGACTCTCTCACCAGCCATTCTCAGGGTTTCTTCTGTCTCTTCCTCCTCAGAACTTGGACTATAGCCATGCGCCTGGTTTTTATATAGGTACTGAGGACCTGAACATAGGTCCTGAGACCTGTGTGACAACTTTTTGATCAATTGAGATATCTCCCATGCACTGACTTTTCTTATTAACTAAACATTAAAAACTTTTAAACAGGGATGGAGAAATGGCTTAGCTATTAAGGCACTTGCCTGCAAAGCCTGAGGACCCATGTTCTACTCTTCAGATTCCACATGAGCCAAGATGTACAAGGTGACTGACACAAGCATGAAAGGTCACATAAGTGCACAAGGTGGCCCAGGCATCTGGAGTTCTGTTGCAGTGGCTGGAGGCCCTGCTGTGCCAATTCTCCTCATTAAAAATAGGTAAAGATTCAAGGAAGTTGCAGTTAGTTTACAGTGGTCCTGTATATTGTACACTACTGCTACAGGCTGAACCTGGAATTTTCCCATGGCCCCTGTGTTAATGTCTTGGTCCCTAGCTTGGAGCTTAGAGGTGGTTGAGGCTGTAGGGGATGGCAGAGTTGAAAGGGAGGTCTGAAGGTCACTGGAATCATGTCCACAGAGGAGACTATGGAACAGTCCCCTACTCTCTTTTTATTCCTGTTCATGAGTTAAGTAATTTGTTCTACCATGCACTTCTGTGATAAGGTGTTGTCTTGGCATAGAACAAATGAAATAGGGTTGATGGACACACCTGAACCTCTAAAGCTATGTGTCAAACTAAAGCTTTGCTATGTGTGTGCTTGTGTGTGCTCATGAATATATATGTGTGTTCATGTGGCAACCAGGAAAAAAAACCTCAGTAGGCATTCCTTAGGTGATGTCTCCTTAATGTAAAGGGATAATTTGTCTTTTGAGTATACAGACCACTGGACAAATCCTCACCTGACACAGAGGACCAGCCATCGTTGAAAGACCCTATACATTTAGAATGATGCAATGTCCCCATGGTAAGTTGGGGCATGGGTTTATTGTTGTGGTGGTTAATAGTCACTGTCAACTTGACAGGGTCTGGATTATTTAGGAGGCAACCCTTCAGGCATATCTGTGAGGGAATTTCTAGATTAGGTTACTTGAGGTGGGTAGACTCACCTTAAGTATAGGTGGCACCATTACATGACCTAGCTATTCAGACTAAATCAAAAGTAGATGAGCCGGAGAGATGGCTTGGCAGTTAAGACACTTGCCTGCAAAGCCTAAGAAACTGGGTGGCCAGTGTTCGATTTCCCAATATCCATGAAAAGCCAGATGCACAAATTGGCACATGCATCTGGAATTTGTTTGCTGCAGCTAGTGGCCTTGGTGTGGCCATTCTCTCTCCCTCTCTCTCTCTCTCTCTCTCTCTCTCTCTCTCTCTCTCTCTCCTTCTCGCCTTGCAAATTAATAAGAAAAAAAAGTAGAAAGCAAGCCGAGTGTCAGCACTCACTGCTCTGCTTCCTACTACAGAGGCAATGTGACCAGCTGCCTCATGTTCCCACCACCTTATATTTTATGCCATGATAAGCTATAACTTCACACTGTAAGCCAAAATAAACCCTTCCTTCCTAAAATTAATTTTGTCAAGCATTGCAGTTACATTCTCATTGTTGGGACAAAACACTCAATCAGAAATTAATTTATTGGAGGGAAGGGTTTATTTTGGCTTACAATCTTGAGAGGAAGTTTTACCATGATGGGGAATGAAGGCACAGCAGAGACTGGCTGTCACATCTTTGGGTGGAGATAGTCTAGTACTGGGCTTGGAACTGGGCTGATAAAACTCAAGGTCTGCCCCCAGTGACACAGCAAGACTCCACCTCCCAAATGACCACCAGCTGGGGATTAGTATGAAGGTTAGTCACAAATAGATGAAACTATGGGGACACTTTACATTTAGACTACGATATCATGGGTACAGTGTCTTCTAACTTTGTTTTGGGTGGGGGATAAGCCAAAGGTCTCTATTAGCACAAAATCCCCAATAATGTATTTAGCAAACAGTTAGTTGTCACTAATACAAACCTACAAAAGCTATTCAACCCAGAGCAGCCTTTGGGATTTTTGTCACTGGTCCCCAGGTCTTGGCTCTGTATTTCTTTTTTAAGGAAAGGGATGGAATAAAATAAATGTCTGTGTTGCTTCCAAGGCTCTTTCAAGTCTGTTTATAGCATTGCTACATTTTGTTTCATTTGTAAGGCTAGCGATTGATACAGGGTCCTGTGGACGCTTGGCAAGCATTTTACCACTAAGCTGCACTCAGCCCATGGCTTGGAATCAGTATAAAAATCTGGAACATGGCAAGCCAAAGCCAGGATCCCTGATTCCAGGGATTGTTTCTCGCTACTCTGACTCTGCTCTTTGAAAAACACTGAAGAAGCAAAGACTGCTTTCCTACTTGAGGACCCACTGCCTGCCCATCTCTCAGAGTCAGTCCTGACCAAGGCCCCCAGCCCCTGTTCATCTGGCAAAAATCACAGACAAGTGGAGGATCCTTTCCCAGCGAGTGCTGAGAGACAGAGATAAAGAAAACCAGTGCAGCTGCCCCCACTTCTTAGAGACAGCCAGGAAGCAGGATGGAACAGCTGCTGAACTTGGATACCTCAGTATTTATCTTACTTACTCCCACAGTCTAGCTTGGATGCCTCAGTACTTACTTTCCTTGTTAGCCCTGAGGTTCCTTAGTTTGGATTAAAAACCTCAGGGAGAACAGAAAAATGGGAAAGTAACTCTAAACTCCCTACAGGGATGAGAGGTTATTCCCACTAGGTGTGCATCATCATTTCACCACGTCAAGCAGGCAACTCTAAGGCCAAAAATGTTCCCATTGTATTGCATTGACTCAATTTCTGATACCTCAGGCCTCTCCCATGCAACTCAGTCATTCCCGGTAGCCATCCCTAGGGGAGCACGCCTTTACTTGGAAGCAATGGTAAATCCGGAAGGAAGATGAAGGAAGCCATTGGCTTAGACACATTCTCTTTACACCATCTTCTGGCCCACAAAACCTGCTCTGCTTCCTAATAATAAAAGCCTTACTTCCAGCTAAAGAGTACCTACAGAAATCTGGCCATTCTTTCCAGCACTTTCTATATTCACACATTTAATTTACACAACAATTTTTTAAGGCAACAGTGATTGTTATACGCATCTTAATCCAGTGGAGGGCGGTAAGCTGTCCATGGCATAAAGTGACAGAGGCACCATCTAACTCTGGCATCCTGGATTTGCTGTGCCCCACCCCCAGAATAGGTAATTTGAAAATGAGCAGCAGGGAACCAGAAAGATGAGTGTTCTGGCCTCTTGAGTCTCTGTTTAGGTTATTGCCGTCCAGTTATTCCAGATGGACACTTATAGGCCAACAGAGCACTCCCTAGTCCTGTGCCCATGACAGACATTACCAATCAACCACAGTATTCTGTATGCTGCACCCACGACAGACATCACCCATCAACCACAGTGCTGTCTTCTCCTAACCCAAGTCATTCTCTCTTTTGATTTTGTACTCAGTGAATATAGTCAAGTTGGTACCATTGTCAGCCTCCCTGTCCTCCCCCCTCCACAGGGACTCTCCTTGCTGGGGTATATGGGTTGTGCATTGTGGAGTTAGCCCTCAGTTTGGGGCAGGAGGAAATGTCTCTGCATATCATGACTCAACGTGTGGCTCTGAAATTCTTTCCGCACCCTCTTCTGCATATTTCCGAGCCGTGTTGGGTTCATTTTAGGTCTGCTTCAGTGACGAGGTCTTGGGAGCCTCTGTGGCTCTGGATCTCTGGTTTGGTAGGGGCAGATTGTTCTCTGTGTCGATCTCCTTCACCCTTGTGCTGCTAAACCAAGTCAGTCTTAACACATCTCTCCATGTAAACTTTACCAACCAACAAATCTGATATAAGAATGTTCCAGAAAAGCCAGTAATTGGCCGTATAGTAACTCCCCATAGTATGCAAAACATTAATTTCCTGCCATAGCCTCAGTGAGGAGATGTTACCTCTCCTCATATCTTCTCCTACTTGGGACCCCAGGTTGGTGCAAAAGGATGAAGAGTGAGTTTTGAAGACACTTAAGTTTTGAAGGCATCAGCGACTGTATATTTGCTGTACATGTTCACAAGGTGAGGGAAAGCTAGACAGCTAAAATTCTAAAGGTGCTCCTTTCATCATTAGGGTGTTAAAACACGGGGTCCACCTATTCTGCTACAAACAGATCCATTCCAGAACGGTGGACTTGACATATGGGAGTATTTGAAAAATGGCTTTAGGAGTCAAAGTAATAGTTTAAAAATGTTTCAAAAGTCAACATCAGTAGGAATCAGCTTTTTTATTCCAAAGATCTGTTGTTACAGTGTTTTTGGTCTAGACTGTGTGTTTACTGGCTATTTATGACTTGTTTAAAGAAAAGTCACACGCAAATATCAAAGCAGCGAGAGGCTTTGTATTGAGGACTTTATTACATGGATGTATTGCAAATTGGCTATATTCCCACCAGGTTATACTCTTAGGTTCTCTCCCCCTCTCCCCCACTGCATTAAGGGCCCCTTTTCAGTGGGGCTGTTGGTATTTGTTGTGGGGTCATGAATTCATCAGTCAGTCCCCATGGGGGAACAATGCCTCAGAGGACACCTTCCCCCCTGGTGCTCTCACTTTCTCCCCACCAGCTCTTCCACTAGGCTCCCTGAGCCTTTGAGGACATGCTGTAAGTCTCCATTAGTGCTGAGCTGTCAGCAGCTTCTGATTATAAGCTTTAATGATCTTGAGTTCTCTCAGGAGCTACCACCATCTTCCTAGAGGAGGCTCTCTGGCTAGCAGTGAGAGAAGCACTCAGGTTTAACCCACCACTTCCTCTATAATGTGTCCTGGCAGATGTGAGAGAGATGACTCGTCTCGTGTCATGCCCTGGGCTCTCTTTTCTTGTCATACTGATAGGTCTTGGGTCTCCTCGGTAGTGCCTGTCAACCGTAATCAGCAGATTCTCTAACCAAGAGCAAGAGAAGTTTCAACATAGACACTTGGAAGACTTGTTGATGGACATAACCTCTCTGTTTAGCCAAAGAACAGTGAAAGCTTCACTCAAGGGTCTATGACCTTCCATCCCATAGGCTTCTGACCTGATTCTCAGCTCTAGTCATGAATTTCCTTGTTGCAGTCAGGTTCTCACTGCTGCCAGAAAATACCCGACCAAGAGCAGCTTGTGGGGAAAAAGAAAAAAAAAGGGGGTTATTTTGGTTTATAGACTTGAGGGTATGCTCCATGATGGCAGAGAAGATGATGGCATGAGCAGAGGGTGTACATCATCTCTTTGCCAACATCAGATGGACAACAGCAGCAAGAGAGTGTCCAAAACACTGGCAAGGGGAAACGGGCTATAATTCCCATAAGCCCTCCCTCAACAATACACTACCTCCAGAAGGTGTTAATTCCAAAATCTCCATCAGCTGGGAACATAGCATTCAGAACACCTAAGTTTATAGGGACACCAGAATCAAACCACCACATTCTGCCCCAGCCCCCATAAACTGATAACCATAGATGATGTAAAATGCAATGCATTCAGTCCAACTTTAAAAGTGCCCATAGTTTTTGTCAATCTCAGTGATGTTCAAAACATCTCCATAGGCCAAGATCTTTTAACTGAGTCATAATATAAAAAAATAATAATAATGGCACAAAATAAACATTCACACTGCAAAAGATGGTATTACATATAGCAGAGAAATATTCATACAAGATTTAAAACAACCAGGGCAAACATCAAACTCTGTAGCTCCAAGTCCAACTACTAACCAGTGTCAAGTTTCCAAATCCAATAATTCTAACCAGCAACAAGTCTTCCAATTAGGCCCCTCCAGCTAGGCTACTCACAGTCCTAGAAAACTTCATCTGGGGCCAGCAGGTCTCCTTAGCAGCCATCTCATGGTCCTGCATCTCCACTGGGTCTCCACTGCAACCCAAAGTCCATTCTCACAGCTCCACCAGGTGTCCATGTAGGCAATCCTTAGCAGACCTGCTTCACACTGCCCATGGCCATTTCTAAAACACAAGACCGTGTTGCAAATTCAATGACCCTCTCTTTCCTGCATTTCTTATACTCCATAATACCAGGTTGGGTGTCAATTTGTTATTCCAGTGGGGAAGAAAGCAGACTTTGAAGAACAGGACACTCCTTGAGCACTTAAGCCCCTTCAAAAAACTCTACATTCTTCCTGTTGCCCCAATGCAGGTCAGCTGGCTCAATCTCAAAGACTGTAATCTCTCATATATTGCAGCTGAACATGCAGAAGCTTCAGCCCATAGATTTCATTTCTGTGTCAGACCCCTCTGCACACACCAGTCTGTTTCTATGCATGCAACCCTGCACACGTTTTCAGGACACAGGCATAACAGCAAGCCTCTCACACAAACTGCTTGTAGCCCAGTCCAGGCAAAGCTCTATCTTATCTTCACAAGCCTTACCTCACAGTCCTTAGTTCTTACTGCATTCAGGCCTTTCAGCTCTGACCAGAATAGTCCATCAAGCTGTACTTACAGAACGTTCCTCTTGAAAATCAGTTCCAAAGGCCAAAGCCACACAGTCAGGTTTCAAGCATCAATGACACCACTCTTGGTGCCAACTTTATTGTTTCAGTCAGGTTCACATTGTTGGCAGAAATCACACAATGAAGAGCAGCTTGTGGTAAAAATAAATAAATAAATAAATAAAAGGTTTATTTTGGTTTATAGACTTAAGGGGAAGTTCCATGATGGCAGGGGGAAATGATGACACAAGCCAAGGGTGGTCATTACCTCCTGACTAACATCATATGAACAACAGCAACAGGAGTGTGCCAAACACTGGCAAGGGGAAGCTGGCTATAATACCCACAATCCCACCCCAACAATATATCACCTCCAAGAGTCATTAATTCCCAAATCTCTATCAGCTGGGAACATAGCATTCAGAACACCTAAGTTTATGGGGACAACTGAATCAAACCTCCACATCCCTCTGACTGAGCAGGCCTCATATCCCATCAAAAAGCTGTTGATTATCCCCACAGCTTGTGTGCCACTGTTGTCCTGGTGTGTACATCTTTCCTGGATGGCTGATTTTGCAGCTTGTGGGATCCATCCAGTGCTTGTTCTCACTGTTGGTAACCTTTATCTCCCTCAGCGCACACAGCACTTTCCAGCTATCTGAGGGTGAGCTAGAAGGGAGAGTCTGCCTTGGATTTACCATGATCTGAAGCCAAGCAGATGTACACAGGATATAGGTTGCAAGTGAGCAGCCAACTCTAGTGAGCAAGATAAGAGCCCCGAATTCCTTCTCTGGCTTCCATGTGTGGATCCAGGAGGAGGGAGATGTGTTTGCTAGGGGCAAAAGTGTAGGTGATTTTCCATTTTGATTGACAAGCTCAGGTTAAATAAGTCTTTCTTCATAGTGCATGCTCTTTACTGTGGCAAATCTGATTCTAATCACAGGGCCAGTTGTGCACAGGCATAAGATGGTAAGCAGGGCTTTCCCTAAAAGTTCATTCTGGGGGCAGAGTCTACTTTGCTGCACATGGACCTCAAACCAGTCCAGGCCATATCAGGCTCCCCTGTCTCTAGCTTCAGGATGTTCTCTAGACTGTTTGTATGGAAACTAACCACAAAGAGGGTCTGTTAAGGAATTTGTATGAGTGATTAGGGCAGAGTGACCAGTTCCTTTGTCTGGAGAGAGGTGTCCATGTAGCTAGCTGCAAGTGGGGCCCTTGGGTTACTAAGCATTTTGTTGGGGTAGGAATGTAATTCAGGGCAACCAGGGTCCCAGGTTGTTAAGATAGCTCTACCCTTGCCTGCCTCACATGACATTAAATTTTAGGGAACTAGGTTTCTGTGGACACTGGATTACATCACAGGGGCAGTATTCTTGGATGCTGCCCTTTCTAGGTCACAGAGACCAACAACGTTAAGAGCTGTTGTGTTGAGCTCTCTCTGCAACTGGGCGGGCACTTCATGGGCCCTCATCGGCCTCCATCCTGCAGATTACTGGGTGAAGAACAGGAGTTGAGAAGGACTCTTAAATGCACAGGCCTCCCATGCCATGCCATTCCCTTGCTGCTTTGTCCTGCTACAAAATGATTAATTATATTTCATAATCACATATGCCCCCCCTCCTTCGCTCCCATCCCCAGGCCGATGACATAAGTGCCAAGCCCCACCCACAAGTTCATGTTTCTGCTGTCTTGTCTTTCCAGGAGCTGAACATGCTCCACGGGCATTACCCCTCCTTCACCATGACCCTGTGTAGGCCAAGGCTTCCCTGGAACCTCCCACCCATTCTGTTCCTCATTAAAGGCAGACAGAATAACAGCCATGCAGAGAAGCTGAGACCATCCAGAAACCTCCAGCTCCTTCCCTCCACCATGCAGGTCACTGCGGCTCTGATGTGCGTGCTGATTACAGCTGCTGCCTTCAGCTCCCCTGTGCGGGCTCATCCAGGTAAGACCCCTCAAGCCCTAGAGGAAAAAGTAGGTATTTCTTAACCATCAGACAGCAAAAGGTCATCAGAGACAGAGTACTAGCCCCGTAAAGATAAGAAATCAGGACTGAGCAGACAAGAACCCACAGCCTTCAAACTCAGTCAGTGGTAGAGGCAGGATTGCACATCTGACCAGTTAGGCCGACCTTCATTCTCTGTCTCTCCTCCCCTCTCCCCTTTTCTTCTCTGCTCTCCTCTCTTGTCCTCCCCTCCACTTCCGTCCTCTTCTCCTCTCCTCTCTCCTCTCTTTTCCTCACCTCTCTCCCTTCCTCTCTGTCTGTCTCACTGAGGCAGATGTCCTCATGATGTCCTCCTCGTGATGTCTGAGTATGACATGGTGGGCAGTCAGGACAGTGCTGAAATAGAAGATCCTATAGATTAGGGGCCCAGGAAATGACAGAACTCTCAGAGCACAACAGTAGCTGAAAGGGGGTTAAAGCTGCAAGAAACTTTTGTAAGGGGATTTATTTTGACTCTGCGTGGGGACTTTAAGTGTTTTTATCTTAACCTCATGTTCCTGTCTTTGGATGACATACCTTTATGGACTCTATCAGTCCCCATAAGCTAGTGCATGCTATGGGGACAGGCATTATCAATAATGTGGGGGTCAAATCATCAGTAGCCTAGCACCAGGGAGCAAATCGGCAAGGATCAATTTCTCACCTGTAACCCCCACCGATAACACCTGGTCTCGGGTTTCTGTGCTGCACAGTTGGGATCCTTGAGTGATTATGGTGAACGAGAGCTTGAGAGCACCCCAGGCAACACTCACTGGCCACGTGCCACTCTGTATTCTCCCATGTGAACCCAGCTACTTAATAGCTTCAAACAAGAATAGGTGGGATGTACAAGTCTACCTTGTCCCAGAAAGCACAGAATAGAGACCAGTTCCATGATGGTCACATAGCCATGCAGTTCCACATAATGCCGGAGCAGGAGTCTGTCACTTGCTGGGGCCATTACTGTATCCTTGTCAGAAGCAACGGGTCCACATTAAAGGCACAGGCATCGGGCTTCATGATTAGCAGATTCTACCTCCACCTCTGATATGCTCTAACCTCTTCTTCCTTACAAAATCATGCTTGGAAGCATCCATATATCACAAGTGATCTATCCTTTCTGCCCATTGTCTCTCCCAAAACCCAGCTGTTGTCCCAGCTCCCTGCTGCTTTGTTATGTCCGCTAAGAAGATCCCCACCCAGCGACTTGGGGGCTACAGAAAAATCTCTAACAGCAAATGTCCACTGCAGGCCGTGATGTGAGTAGACAAAGCTCACCTTCCACCACCAACCCGCCCCCGCCCCCCAGCCCACCACGCCAAAGACTCATTGCTCGGGCACTCAGGCAACCACTGTGTCATAACTATAGAATCATGAAGTCTCACATCTGTAATCCAATCCCTGAGTTTACACAACTCATTCATTCATTCCGAGCATGCCGTGTGGGAGTTGGGTTGGGACATTCTATTTCTTCAGGTAAAAGAAAGACAGACAGACAGACAGACAGACAGAAAGAAAGAAAGAAGGAAAGAGGAAGAAGGAGGGAGGAGGGAGGGAGGGAGGGAGGGAGGGAGGGAGGGAGGGCAGGAGGGAGGGAGGGAGGGATGAGGAGGGAGGAAGGAAGGAAGGAAGGAAGGAAGGAAGGAAGGAAGGAAGGAAGGAAGGAAGGAAGGAAGGAAGGAAGGAAGGGAGAAGAAAGAAAAGATGTCTTTATAGGGACATCAAGAACTATCAAGCAAACCTGGAATCCTATCCTTCCTATGCCCACTTTTTCTGTCCCACAACAGCCCCTTCACTCCATGGAAATGATCCGGGAAGGGTTAGGGCCCAATGAGCAGAACATTTGGAAAACTCTCCTGATTGCTTCCTCTCTCCTCACAGCTTCAAGACCAAACTGGGCAAGGAGATCTGTACTGACCCCAAACAGAAGTGGGTCCAGGACTCCATGAAGCACCTGGACCAAAAATCCAAAATCCCAAAACCATAAAGAGTCACCACTTTTGAGACTAAACAAAAGCCTCAGGCTTTTCTAAAAATGCTTGACTTATTTTACTTTCCTAGGAAATGTTCTGAGATAATCTCATTCCCAAAGGAATGGGTTTTATTTAGCAATAAATGGGGTTGGAAATCAGTGTGTAAAGTAAAATGAGACAGACTAACATAAAAGACAAATATTACATGATATCAAAGGGATCATATGCACGATATTTACAATAGGCATGAAAGTAAATGTGGGTCTACTGGGGGATAGGAAGGGGGCCTGGAAGAAGTGAATAATTAGGGGTAATCGGTGAATTGATATGATCTAATTACCTTACAGATGTGTGTGAAAATGTCACAGACAGTCATATAAAGGCCCGTGGTTTTTTGCACAATTAATATGAATTAGTAAAATATTATTATGTTTTTGGAAAATGTGTTATGTTTAAGTTATTGACATTTATAAACATACTTTCATTGGATATTGGGCAATTGTAAAATGTAAAGTTTGGAGAGGATGCCTGGCCCTCTATGAGTCCTGATTAAATTCTCTTCCAAGGCCCCCTCCCTACCTCTATGGATTATTATAAGGGCTTTGTAAAAAGATCACCCATGTGAAAATGTTTTGTAGTATCATGAGGATATTGTTCTTATGGATATATGGTGTGGCTTGTGGTGTTAAATGGAAATAAATGTCGTTTTGGAATACACAAATTTCAAGCATATTTTATTACTGACTGCATTTGTGAGTTTTTGTTGGGAATCTACATTCATCCACAGTGGGATAAAAGATGGTGGTGGGGTGAGAGGTAAGTTTGTGGGCTGGAGCTGTGTTTCTGACCCTTTGGCTTGGCTTGTGTTTATGGAGAGTCAAGGATAAAACTAACGGACCAAAAAATCCATTCCAGCCTTGTGACTCCTATTCTTATCAGTAAGTCCCCAACCTCACATCCTCCAGCCAGTCACTCTACAGCAGCTGCCCCATCATGGCCTTGTTCAATGATGTCATGCTTGCCCCAAGTCTCTCCTGTGGCCTAGTACAACTGCTAGTGGCATTCTCCCCGTCCTCCACCTGACTGCTCTGTCCTCCAACACAGACAGCAAGGCCTTGCTGACACAGGAAAGCTGAGGAGAAAGATGATTATTCACAACAGGTTTCGTTGTAGGCTTGAGAGGCAAAATGGAACTCCAGATAGGATGGAGATATAGGTGCGGGCTCTTTGAGAGGCCTCTAGGTCCAGGTGGAGAAGAATGACTACCTCAGCAGATTACCTAGAAGTAGGGATGAGGGTGATGTTTGTCAAGTTCAGTGGATTCTTATGCTAGACATTAGGACAATATTTATGACAAGATATATTTAAAAATAAGATGGAAGCCAGACTATCTAGGTAGGGATTTTGAACTCCATTCAGGTAGTTATGAGATGAATATAAACTTTCATCATCGAAATTAGAATGTTTTCCAGAAGTTCACTTAGAAAGCACATATACATTAAAATGGTCCCACACAAACAGGGGCATAAGGTCACCCTAGTAATAAGAGGCATCGAGGGTTCTGATTCAGTAAGAAGGTTGATGGCCAGAGATAGTTCAGGAGGAGCAGATAGCTATGGGCTAGATTGGGAGGGAAGGAAAGAATCAGTTAGTGCACCTCACAACAGGTAGTCAAGAGGCCTTGGGAACGGAGAGGAGCCCAGGCATTGGTAGATGTGCATGGAGAACTCATTGGCAGAAGAAAGGACCAAGATCATGTAAAATGCTGAATTTTGTGAATGGAGATGTAACAGTAGTGGCATAAACTTCCCAAGCTCCACAATGCTCTAATTAAAGCTTCCCACCAACACAAGAGTGTAAAGAGAACATTCTTACACTCACACTTTACAAGTTTGAAGCCATCTAGTTAAGAGGACAGGGCAACCTCTTCATGTGTGAACAACTCAATTCAGGATTCTCCCTCAGCACCTCTTTCAGTCATATGACCCGTATGCCTGGCCCCAGAAACCTAGTATGTCCCCAAGGGTGTAAAGGGTCTGAGACTGCCAGTACAGGGCTAATAGTGTGCTGTGTTTTGCTGTGCACAGCAGGCCACCATTCACAGCAAGCTTCCCTGGTACTGTATTGGCCACGACTCAAGGTTATATAAATGGCAGCCTGAGGTACTTGGATGAACACTGAACTGTGAAGTGGGTGATCTCAGTTTTATGACCACAGCTGATCTCTCTCACTGTGTTATTTTGAGTCTTCATAACATGAAATGATGTCAAGACTTCAGGGAGACTAGAGGATCTGCCCAATGGCCCTGTAAGATCATTTATGTTCAGAGTAAGATGGTCACCACCCACAGGGACAAGGAAGGCCTGCAGAGGCTTTTATATTCACACTCCCAACACCAATAAGGACTGAGTAACTGATAACTCTATCTCAGACGGAACTTTTCTAGAAGCTTTTTCATGGATGCACTCTGGGAGGTGTCAGAAAGCTTCCAGAATGACTCCCATTCAGGGTAATCATGGCTCTGAAACAAGCTTCTTTCTCTATCCTCTAGCTCAGTAGGTATCAGCTTTGAGTGCCAGCTATGGATGGGGGACTGCTTGTCCAGCAGCAGACCTGCTTGTGTCCATCAAGTATTGAAGAGGACATCAACAAAGGGCTGTAATGGGGCTAGGGAGATGACTCGGGCAATGAAATGCTTGATATACAAGCATGAGGATCTCAGTTCAGCGCCTCAGCACCCGTATTCAAAAGCTGGATATGGCAGCTCATGCTTGTAATCCCAGCACTAGTGAGGCAGAGAAAGAAGAGTGCTGGGGTCTTTCTTGCTGAATCAATGAGCTCTGGGTTCAATGAGAGACCCTGTCTCAAAAAAAAAAAAAAATAAGGTGCAGGGGCTGGAGAGATGGCTTAGCAGTTAAGCACTTGCCTGTGAAGTCTAAGGACCCTGGTTCAAGGCTTGATTCCCCAGGACCCACATAAGCCAGATGCACAAGGTGGTGTATGCATCTGGAGTTCATTTGCAGCGGCTGGAGGCCCTGGAGTGCCCATTCTCTCTCTCTCTCTTTCTCTCTCTGTCACTCGCAAATAAATAAATAAATATAAACAAAAAGAAAAAGGTTTTAAAAAAATAAGGTGCAGAACAATTTAAGAAGGCACTGGTGTTGACTTCTGCCCTTCGCTCACACATGAGGGTCCACACACATCACACACACGCACAAACACACATACACACACACACACTGAGCAAATGGGAGAGTTGCCCTCCATTTGTGAAGAGCTCAGCAGACTTCGTTCATGTCCGTATGCCAAGTGTAAGCATTGAATGAGATATCCCGCATAGCCTCGTGTGTTTTGAATAGCTGACCCCCAACTGATGACAATTTTGGAAAGTTACTGGGGTTTCAGCAGTTGGATTCTTGCTGGAGGAGGTGTATTGCCCAGGCAGGCTTTGGGGTATTAAGGCCAGCTCCCCCTTGCCAGCGCTAACTCATTGAGAGAACTTCCACCCAGAAATGTGACAGCTTCCTGTTTTTGCCATATTTTCCCTGCCATGAGAAAGCTTCCCATGGAGATTGCAAGCTGAACTAAAGCCTGTCATCCCATCAGTTGCTTTTGGCCAAGTGTGTTGCCCCGGTAGCTGCTACACCCAGCTTTCTCTCTTGTCTTTCAATGAGTCATGAACCCATTCACCTACAACTGGCCATCACATTCCTTGTCCCTGGAATGTAAAGTTTTGGGTACAGGGCTGGGGAGATGGCTTAGCAGTGAAGGCAAAACCAAAGGATTCCGGTTCCCCAGGACCCACATAAGCCATATGCACAAGGGGCACACACATCTGGAGTTCATTTGCAGTGGTTAGAAGCCCTGGCGCACCTAGTCTCTCTCTCCCTCTCTCTCTCTGCCTCTTTCTCTCAAATAAATAAATAAAAATAAAGATTTTTTTTTAATTGGGGGTACAAAGCATCAGAAGTTTTTAAGCCACCCGCTGTCTTGCAGACTCTAACCAGGAACAAGGGCTGCCATTGATGTTTTTGGGAAGAAACTCCCAGCTAACAATGCTCATGTATAGTGTTGGAAGTACAGGAAGCAGAGTGGGGCACAAGGAATCTATCATGACTTCGCCACAGCCAAGGTTCAGCAGAGATCCCAGAGGGATCTAGAACTGAGACAACCCCAGAGGGTAAGGTCTGGATTTTATATCCCTTCACCAGCCATGGCTTCTGGCCACCATGGAGCAGGTGAGACTTTGGCCAAGGAAGCTCTCTTGGGCTGAAAGAGGTCCTTTGGAGGCAACTCAGCTGAGGACTATTGTCAGCCCTTAATTCCAGTAGCAGGGGAAGGGGAGATTTGTTCCTGGGACAGAAAAATCTAGACAGCACACCACAGAATCTGCTGCAGTTGCCGTCTCATTGCTGGGACAAAAACACATGACCAAACCAATGAACGGAAGGAAATGGTTTATTTTGACTAACAGTCTCCAAGGGAAATTTCAATAGGGCATGGCAGAGCAGAGGTCAGGCATCATCTTGTCCCATCACCTGGGAGGTCGTAGCAAGAGTAAGCAAGCTCTGAACTCCAGTGGGCTACACTAGTAAATCTCAAGGTCTGACCCAGTGACATACCACTTCCATGAAGGCTCCACCTCCCAAAGTCTCAACCAGCCGGAGAGAGAGAGTGAAGCTTAACCAGCAACAGTGTTGGGGACATTTCACATTCAAACCACCACAGACTCCATCATGACCCCTCCCTAGCTCTTCCCAAATCCATCAAACTGTAAATTTTCCTCAGAAAAATTTATAAGGGAAAGGGTAGGGTGAAAGGCGGTCCTATTTCAATTGCTGTAGATGGTCTTAAAGCCATAAATTATGTTTACCATGTCCTCCTTGGGCCCTCATTCTACAGTTCCCTTCTCCTTCAGTCAACACCTCTGCTGAGTCAGGTGGCTTCCCTCCAATGTTGACTAAGATCTTCATCTTTAAGGATTGCCCTGGCCATCTTTCTTTTCTGTAGATCATCCTGTGACAGGTGCCCTAGATGAAGAAACACCATGGAACAGGCGAATGGGCCACTTGGATGCCAGGCGTACTTAATGAGCAAATGTAGCCCTACCTCCCTCTGATGACCAGAGCCCATTCCCCTGTCCACTTGGTAATATGTTCCCCTCCTTGCTGTGGTGTCCACGTCTACAAATGCCAAGAGACAGGGCAGCCATAGCCTGAGTCTAGAAACCAAGGTGGATGGCTTGTTCTTCCAGCAGCCAAAGCTCAACCTGGACTGCCCTGACATGCAGGCACGGGAAACACAAATCCCCATAAGTGGGACATTAGAAGTGACAGAAAGCAGGGTCTATGGATTTTGTCTACTAGAGACTTTTTGCCTACAGGGAATACAACATCCTATAGTAATGAATTTAGGGTTCATCTTGTATTTAAAGGATGATGTTTCATCCTTTGAAGATATTCTTCCCAAGCTGGTGTCTCAACTGTGCCTTCAGCAGGCCACCTATGACTCTATCTAGCTGGAAGCTTGCAGGAAAACAAATATTGGTATATAGGTGCATGAAAGGAGCTTTGAATTACATGGAGTAACCAGTCCCTAGAGCCTGGTGATATCACAGCTCCTTGAAGTGGAATCGGCTCCTGGCAAAGATGTTGTGCTCATTGTTGAAACAGTGGCAAAAGATTTGGAATATGTCATAAACTTAGCTGAGAAGGCATCAGTAAGGTCTGTGAGAGCTGACTCTGACCTGGAAGAATCCACAGTGTGTAAGATGCGATTAAGAAGCATCACCAGCTACAGGGAAATCTTTCTTGAAAGGAGAAGCCAATGGATGTAGCCAATTGCATTGATGCAGCCACACCAGCCTTCAGCAGCCAATGGCCATCCACTGGCACCCAGGCTAGACCTTCCACCAGCAAAAAGATTATGACTAGCTAAAGCCTCTGATTAAGTTGGGTTCTTCTCATTGTGTGTACTGGATATGGTGTGTGTGTGTGTGTGTGTGTGTGTGTGTGTGTGTGTGTGTGTGTGTGTACGTGTACGTGTACGTGTACACGCACCACAGTGCACATATGGGGGTCTGAGGATAACCTCACAGAATTTGTCCTCTCCTTCAATCTTGTTTGAGACAGGATCTTCCTTGTTGTTTTGCCACGGTGTGCACCCGTCTAGCTGACTTGTGAGCTTCCAGATTCCCCTGAATCTTTCTCCCATTGCTGTAGGTGCATTGAGATTACAGATGTATGGGCCACTTTGTAACTAGCTGCAAGTGGGTGCTAGGGAATCAAACTCAGGCTGGCAGGCTTGCAAGCAAGTGTCTTTAATTACTTAGCCATCCTCCCCAGTCCCATTAAAATTATTTTGTTTTGTTTTTTTCCTTGGTGTGGTGGTACATGCCTTTATGAGAAAGGGAAAAAAGGAAAGAGAGGAGAGAGAGAATTGGTGCACCAAGGTCTCAGTCACTGCAACGGAACTCCAGATATGTGCACCACCTAGAGCCCATGTGCAGCCTTGTGTTTGTGTCACCTTTGTGGGTCTGGCTTACATGGGATCGGGAAAAATATCAAACATGGGTCTTTAGGTTTAACAGGCAAGCTGCTAAGCCATATCTCCAGTCCCCAAGTTGTTTTTAAATTAAGAAATATATGTTGATTTTAGACATGGATCTAGTATACATTTAATAGGTTATAGCATAATGCAAACCTAACTTTTATGTGTGTGCATGTGGGTGTGCAAGTACACACTCACATATTGATAATGAGTGTCCTCCTAAATCTCCACTTTTCTGCAACAGGGTCTCTCAGAAAACCTGAAGTTTGTCAATTCAATCAGGCCAGCTAGCCAGCAAGCCCCAAGACACCGTCCTGCCTCCATCTTCCCAGGGCAGGATTGTAAGCACGCACCACCATGCCTCACTTTTATGTGGGTCATTTGAACTCAGGACCTAATGCCTGTGTGGCAGCCCTTTACCAACTAAGCCACCTCCCCCGTCCCAAGTCTAATTTTTATACAACCTGAGGAAAAAAAAAAAATCAATTCATGTGACCCTCTTCATTGTGACATTCACTTCATAGCTGGAATTGAACCCACAGTTTCTCTCAGTTATGTCTGTATGTCCAGAACATAATACTGGGCAATGATAATGATAATGGGGCATATCGCATTTCACCGTGGCTGCCACCCTGAAGGACAAGAACAAAGGGAAGGAAACCATGAAAGGTTCTGCTTCTTTGAATGCAATGAAACCCACACAAATTCAAGAACTGCCTCTAACAAGTAGAGAAACGTCTAATGACTTGGTGTGAAGGCCAAACGTGGCAATGTGTCCCTCTTGGTTCCAAGACGATTGTGGCTAAAGCAAAAAAGTTGGCATTGCTGAAATAAACAGCTGGACCTGGGTATGATGTTGGGTTTCCTACTGGCTCTGGGAGGCTCACAGTGATTCAAGAACTGCTATTCATGATGAAAGATGAATTTGAGCAGTAAGCCTGGAGTGCTGCTGTGAAGGCAACTGAAGAACTTCTGGCAACTTCATAAAGGCTGAGTGACTGTGGGGTGCAGACTGCTTGCCAGGGCACATCTTGCACAGCAACAGGTACCATCCAGCCTAGATATGCAGGAGGCTGCTGTTGTTGTTTTCTTCCTGTTCTTCTTCCTCCTCCATCTACTTCTTTTTGCTGTGACTGTTGTTGTTGTTGTTTTAAAAACTTAATTATTTCTATTTATTTATTTGAGAGCCACAGAAAAAGAGAAAGAGGCAGATAGAGACAGAGAGGGAGAATGGGAACACCAGGTCCGCCAGCCACTGCAAACGAACTCCAGATGCATGCACCCCTTGTGCGTCTAGCTAACATGGGTTCTGGGGACAGCCTCGAACCAGGGTCCTTAGGCTTCACAGGCAAGCACTTAACTGCTAAGCCACCTCTGCTCCCGAACCCCAAGTTCTCCTGTTGAACCACAGACTTCAGACCTCACAGGAGGCTTCTTCTTGCCAGCTGTGGGATCACTGGCACCACAGTCTGGACCTCTTACAGAGTCCAGTCCTGTCACCACCACAGCCGCAAAGGGCAAGCTTTTGTGGCTGTCGGTCCAATAGGCTTCCTAAACACAGGCAGGATGCTCACTGGACATTTTGATTTTTGTTTAATGGTGGGAATCATGAGATATAATAATTGGCCTTTGACTTAGGAGGGGTTGTCTCAGTATGTTCTAGATTGATCCTGTGGGGTGCTCTCAAGGTAAAACAATCCTTCAGACTTCTCCCAATTTATAAGGAAGCCAGGCCTTTATGAGCCACAACCCTACCAGTCAGTCATTAGTTATGGATTTGCCCCAGACAAGGGAATATTGCCTCAAGAAAGCTAGCTCTCTACAGCCAAGACCAAGTTACAGGGAGTCTACCCAGTGGCGACCCCCAGGGCTGCCAAGGCCTAATCCTGATGAGTGGATGGGACTTGGCAGAGCGATCTTATCACCCAGACAAGAAGCACTGCCCAGACCTGAGGCAAGGTGTGTGAGTCCTGGCTTTATTCTGTAGCTTCAAATGCATCCCAACATAAAAATGGATTCTTAAATTACATGCCAGCCTCTGACCGGCTATTCATTAAATCACCATGTCTAAACCACACATCGTAAATCACCTCCCCTAAAGACTCCTTCACTGGATCTGGATGGGAGTGGGCCTAAGGAGCTCTAGTCCCCTTCTGTCCTGGCTCCAGTGTTGGTTTTCCCTGGGTCACTTAATCTCACTGGATAATATGAGATAAAGATACCTGAGATGTGAGGATTGTAGGAAACAGTAAGCAAATGTACCAAAGTGTGTGGCTGTGTGCTCTGCATAGGTGACAGACATGTCCACAGGCCCTTAGCTTCACTAAGCCTAGGTGCTTACAGGCTTTTGATAAAAACAGTGCTTATAGCTTGGTCAGAAGGATTAAATTATCTTACACACATACATTTTACAGTCCTGACAGGAAGAAGACATTTAACAGGAGCAGCCATCAGTATTTATTAAGCATCAATTGTGTGTTAGTTACAGTATTGACTTACATACTAAAAGTCTGTAGAAACTAGAAGTGTTTCCTCCATGGAGGGTTCCAAGTAACTTTGAAAATTTATTTTTATTTTTATTTATTTATTTGAGAGAGAAAGAAAGGCTGGAGAGATGGCTTAGCAGTTTAGGCACTCGCCTGCAAAGTCAAAGGACCCAGGTTCAATTCCCCAGATCCCACATAAGTCAGATGTACATGGTGGTACATGAACCTGGAGAGAGAAAGAGAGAGAGGGAGGGAGGGAGAGAGGAAGAGAAAGAGAGAGAGAAAGAGAATGGGTGCATCAGGACCTCCAGCTACTGTAAATGAACTCCAGATGCATACACCACCTTGTGCATATGACTTATGTGGGCCCAGGAGAATCAAACCTGGGTTGTTTGGCTTTGCAGGCAAGCATCTTAACCACTAAGTCATCCCTCCAGCCCTCCAAGTAACTTTGGAAAGGGCAGATAGCAAATCCCAGGGATTCCCTCTTCTATGCAAGAGAAGTGAGACCCACTCATGAAAAGCATACAGCAGAGCAGAAGGCTCACAGGACGGTCACAGAACACATGGGCCCAATGCACTTTGTGGCATTAACCTTCCTGTTTCTGTCCTTGGACTTCAGCTTTCGTATTTGGGGAAGGACAGGGAGAAATACAGTGAACTCCCAGGCCTTATCCAATTCTTTTTTTTTTTTTTATTTTTTGTTCATTTTTTATTTATTTATTTGAGAGCGACAGACACAGAGAGAAAGACAGATAGAGGGAGAGAGAGAGAATGGGCGCGCCAGGGCTTCCAGCCACTGCAAACGAACTCCAGACACGTGCGCCCCCTTGTGCATCTGGCTAACGTGGGAGCTGGGGAACCGAGCCTCGAACCGGGGTCCTTAGGCTTCACAGGCAAGCGTTTAACCGCTAAGCCATCTCTCTAGCACTTTTTTTTTTTTTTACCTAATTGCGTGGCCCCTGGAGAACATACGAAAGCTTATAAAACAAAACTAGGAGTGAGACTTTCAGCCTTACAGTCCCTTTCCACCCATACTGGCTGGAGACCAGGCAGGAAGGTAAGAGATACTTTTCTGCATCCCAGAACTCGCTGCCAGCCCCCTTCAGTGCTATTTCTGACCATGTGCTCTCCAGCAATGGGAAAGGTGACTTGCATTCACTTTAAACAGCTGCAGCAGGAAGGTTACCAAGAAAGAGGAAGATCAAAAGAAGCCAGGCAGCCATGTGCTTCCCACAGAGCCAAGCTGAAGTGTCGGCCTGACGGGTCCCATGGAATTCCTGCAGATGACAACAAGCTGCCCCCTGTGCGAGACTCCGAAATGGCAATAGCAGCCCAACTGCCTGATGTCACTGACACTTCGTCAGTAAGACTCATGTCCCTCAGAGTCCTGGGACCATATTAGTCACACTCCTGTGAGGCCCAGGGAGCTTCGATCCTTGGCAAGAAACCTCTTCCCTCTAGCTTGCATTCCTCATCCTAACTCTTCTGTAACCCAAGGCATTCCTTGGAAAATGCTGCCCATTGTCACGAGTCTCTGTTGGGAAACACACATCACTGCTTGGGAGGCCTTGTGAGAACGCCTCTTGCATTTTGGCCTTTGCAGCATCACAAACTTGAAATTCCTCAAAGCAACAACTGTTACCCTTATTAAAGATTTATCATGCACTGGACACTGATAAAGCACTCTTCACATACCAATTCATTACCCCTCTAGGATTATCCCACCGGTCCCAAAAGGAGAAACTGAGGTCCAGCATCTTCTCCTTCAGCCTTGTCTGCATTCTGTGAGGGTGAGCATCTCTCCAGCAGGATACAAGCAAGCATTTTGCTTGGTCTCAGGCCGGCAATACCCTAAGGCTTCACCTTGAAGAAGCGGAATTGAGGACCACAGCCCTTTACCTGGCGATGCAACATCCAAACAATGGGCAGGATCCTGGTGCCATCTGCCACGGCTGTGGTCCTCACAGGTCTCCAGTGAAGATTCTCCGTGGGACTTTTGGAAGCCAGGGGTACGAAGGTGAGGCCTGGCTCATCAGGCTCGCCATCAACTGAACAGGGGCGGAGCTCCAGCTCGTCCAGCAGGATATCTGAGCAGTTAGGAATTGTTGCGTGGAGGACAGAGAATGAAAGTCAAGCTTCAGAATCACTTACGGAATTGGAAATAACAGAGGGCAGAAGACAAACATTCAAGTGGGTGATGGTAAGGACCCCCAGGAGGCCAGCATCAAAGTGGTAAATGGAGTGCAGGAAAGCGGGGCGAATACCCCTGAAATGCTCCTGGGCTGGTAGAATTCCCCCGCCTAGGCTAACTGTCCACAGGGGTGCTGGTTCTCAGCAAGCGAAGCCAAGACTGGGCTGTAGACATCAGACACTGGAGACCCAATGTATCTCACACCGTGTTGTTCCCTGGAGCTGGGCAGGAAGGGCGGGCATCCTCGGCTCCTGCCCAACATGGACTAGTGCCCTTGTCCATGTATCATGAGAAATGTGCTATCATCCACCTGGGAAAGACTTTGACAGCTAACCTGGGGCTGGAAACCCACAGCACCCAAAGTCAGCTCAGTGCCACAACCTTTGAAATCCTCTGCTGCCAGACCCTTGAGCATGCTGACCATGATGTATCCATGACTTGCTTGTTGCTAGGACAAAACACCCAACCAGAAGCAGCTTATGGAAAGAAAGGGTTTACTTAGGTTTATGGTTTTGAGGGGAAGTGTGTATGGTGATAGGAAAAGAATGGAAGGAGCAGATGCTGGTGTCACATAGTCACATCAGTAGGCAGCAAGTAAAGAGAATAAGTTGAATGGGGCAAACATTGAAGCTGGACTATAAAATCCCAAGGTCTGGCCCCCTCCCAGTGAAACACTTCCTTCAGCAAGGCTCCATCTCCCAAAGGCTCCCCAGTCTTCCCAAATTGAGAGATTAAGTATTCAAACCCATAAGGCAATGGGGGATGTTTTACATTCAAACCACCACACGTGAGATTCTTGCAGCCATCATTCAGCCAAAGCCCTCATTTCAGACCAGTCTGCAACATAAAGGGCTAGCAGGCTTAGAGATGAGGCTTTTCAAGCCTCTGGCTGGGACTCCAGCCACGGTCTGAGCAGCAAAGTGAGTGATACAAAAAGTCTTGCATCTGCTCATCTCTCTGAAGCACAGGGTTTCCTTTCTTCCTCCCTTCTCCACCAAAGATGTTGATGTCAGAGAAAATAGATCAAGTAGGATGGTCCAATTGATAGCATTTCCTATTGTCAGACTGAGCATGGCTGATCCTCCTCTTCCACCCATGAGCCTCAGCGAAGGGTAGAAAATGTGCCCAGTTCCAGCCCATCCCCCCACCCCAAGATTGCCCTCTTCATTTCCTGGAAACTTTCCTAAGGTCCAGAGCCTACTCCACTTATCTGGGGACTCATTTCTACATTCCTAGACCATCATGTGCCAATGTATTCCTTTCATCTCCTGGACTCCCACCTCAACAAAAATATTAGTTAAAGCAGCCAGAGAAGCAGAGGCTAAGAGAAACCCATTTCCATCCAACATGAAGGCCTCTGTAATGTTCCTCATCTGGTGCCCACAGCAGCTCCCGGCCTCACTTGGCCAGCCAGGCCCCCTGCCTCCATGAAACAATATTAAACACCTCCAAGATGATAAGATTCTGGATGATCTGATCAATTAGGTTCTTCAGCAGAGCACCAGAAACCCTGTACTTATGGGGGACAGAAGTGGCCTTACCATCTGATATGAGTCAGAACTATAAATCCAGGCCCTCAAAGTGAGTCTCTAGGCTATTTCCAGGGCATCAGCTTTGAGTACAAACCTACTCCAGATTATTATAGGGCTCTGGGAGTTTTCAAGGATTACTTTTTTGTAACACTGGGCAGCTTGGTTCATAATCCCAGCACTGGGGAGGTAGAAACAGGAAGCTGCCTGGAGTTCACTGGCCAGCCAGGCTGGTCTCATTAATGCTCCTCCAGGCCAGTGAAAGAAAATCTATCTCAATGAAAGCTATACAGCAAGTAAGAAATATCACCCAGGGAGTCCTCTGGCCTTCATACACTTGTACTCACGTATGCACTTGCATGTGCACGCACACACAACTACAGCACTTTTGTGCAGGTGTGAATCCAACAGGGCGAAGCTGGAAGTGGGAGTGGCAACCCACCTTAGACAAGTGGGCCTTATGCTGGTCTGCAGGCAGGGTCACATGGACAATGCAGCTCTGGTACTCTGGTTCCCGTGCTCCAGGCAGCTGTCTGGACCCCAAGACTTCACCTGCTGTTCAACTTGAGCCTGTAGCTATGCCTTTTTTCTCCTGCCCACCACTCTCTCACCCCACTAGGGGAAGCCTCCCTCCGTACAATCCATGCAGTATCCTCCAGAATGTTCTCCCTGCTTCTGCCATTCCCATCCAAGGTACCCTCAGCCTAGAGGACTACCTATGACTCGTGAAGTGAGACCCCAGAGGAAGAGAGGCGCAAATACATGGAGTGGTCAGGGTGCACTCTTCAGTGGGGAAAGAGAAGGTCCCAGCACGACCTGGCTTACAGAATGAAGTGAGATGAAAGGAGAGGGACCTGTGGGGCTGGGTGAGCGTGGGCAGGGAAGAGCCAGCAAGAAGCAGAGACCTCATCTGGCAGGCTCTGTAGCAGTGCCATGGGAGAAAAGTTTAGAAATTTTATAATGTATCCATAGAAGTACATCTGGGAGGATCTTATATGCTCAAGTATACACAGTTTGAGTTTATTCTAAAAGAGACAGGGGCCACTGGGAATGTGAGTAGTAGCTGGCAAGAGAAGTGGCCTAATCAGATGTATGTTTGGGTGACTGGCAGGATGGGTGTGGAAAGGGGTGGCCTCTGCAACAACCAGGCTAGAAGCAATGGAGAAGGTAGCCAGCGGCTTGTAGAAACAAGGGTATAGTAGGACTTTCTGAAGACACAGAGCCATAAGGACAGAATGGGAGGGCTAAGACCCAAGTCCTAGCGCCAATTCCCCCAATACCAGAAGATGGTAATTACCCACTGAGTCCCAACGCAGAGGTCTGGGAACATGTGCTCAAGCAGACAGGATCCCCTTTTCCTGAACAATCCTCCCACCCACAACCAGCGCGCATACCCCACAGCCCTGTGCAGTCCATGAAGTTGGCCAGCTCCTCCTTTTCCAAATTGGGACTCACTACGAAAAACAGCCCCTAGCTGGAGTCAAGTCCCACCAGCCAACAAGACTCAGTGAGGTGGCTTTCACACAGCTGTGCCACAGAACCCTGGCTCTCGGGAAGAGCACTGGCCTGGGGCCAAGAGCCACTGGTGCCAATTCCAGAAGTGGTACTGAGCCCGGCGTATCGAAACATATCAAGTGTGCCCTCCAGACCTCAATTTTCTTGTCTGTTAAATGGGGTGACAGGGGCTGGAGGAATGTCAGGAATTCAGTTCTAAGAACCATGTCTTTTAGCAGAAGGCTATCATGTGTTGTGGCTGGGAAAAGTTGGGAAGAAAAATAGTTCAACTCAACACTCGTGTGTCAGCGAGGTAGCTGAATGACTGAGAATCCACTCCCACTTCAGGCACTGCCTAAGATGCAGATGTGTTGTTTTTTCCATCAAAACCCCACCGAATATATCCAAGATCCTAGAAGCAATTAGCAAACAAATGGTCTTATTTAACCTCATGCCAGATCCAATAGCTCTGGGTACCTCTTTTCCTGCCACCAAGAATCTACTTTCAAACACCAATCAAGAGTGAACCCTGGGCTGAAGAGCTGGCTTAGTAGTTAAAGGGTCTGGCTTACAAAGTCTGATGACCCAGGTTCCATTTCCCAGTACTCAGGTAAAGCCAGATGTGCAAAATGGTGCATGTATCTGGAGTTCATTTGTAGTGGCAGGAGGCCCTGGTATGTCTATATTCACTTTCCACTCTCTGTCTGCCTCTCTCCTCTCTTAAACAAATAAAATTTTTTTTCAAAAAAGAGTGAACCCAGCCAGGCATGGTGGCACACACCTTTAATCCCATCACTTGCAAGGTAGAGGTAGGAGGAGCTCCATGAATTTGAGACCACCCTTACATGACATAGTGAATTCCAGGTCAGCCTAGGCTAGAGTGAAACCGTATCTCAAAAAATAAAAATAAATAAAATAAATAAAAATAAAAAAAAAAAAACCAAGAGTGAACCCTCAAGCCCCAGCTAGGCATACATAGGAACACACAGTACTCTGGACAAAGGTGCCTAAGATGTCCCCAACCACACCGCTACTCAGAAAACCCTCTGGCACTTGGTAATATCCTGGGCAGGCTATTGTAGTGAGGCAGAGTAGAGACAGGCAAGGCGTGGACCCCAGCCATCCATCTTCAAATAGAGATGCCTTGCATGTCCTTTGTGGTGCGCTGTTTCTTTTCTTTGCAGAAGTCCTCAGCACGTTTGTCCCCCAGATTCTATAGTAAGTTAGCTTACAAACTCAAAGCACCTTGGTGGGTCCTCCCCGGATGGACCAAGCGCTCAACATGGGAGCATTCCACGCCATCGAGCCTCATAACAATGGTGTGCTGCTGCACCAAGCTGTCAGGGGATTTTGTGCCCATCACTTTCCTTCAACAAACCCAGCTCACCCACTTTTATGGGAGGATGATGGATGCTAAATTGGGTACCCATCAAAATCACCAGGACTATTTCTGAAAGCCTCGATTTCCAGTCCCTGTCCCAAAAATCTGAGTCAGAGTGCTGGGTTGTGAGAAACTGCCCTGTCAGGGTTTGAAGTGATATCCCTGGGGATCCTACGGGGCAGCTCAGTGTGGGGCTGAAGTGCAGATATTCTCTGGGGTTCCTCTGAGCTCTCACATTGGAGTTCCAATGAACTTGCATGTGGTCTTGGCCATGACCTACACAAGCCCCACACTGACCGACACCTTCCAATTGAGGCTCATCATAAACCAGCTCTGTGCCCCTTTGTATTGTTTCTATAATCTTGTAAACCACGAAAAATTCCAAATCAAAGGGACAGAATGGAGTCTTCAGCAATAGGGTCTTACCACTGACCTTTGATGGGTCATCAAGTACTGACAGAAGTCTGTCATTCTTTTAGGAAACCTTGTAGGTTTCTCTGATCCAAAACTCATTGTAGATGATAGCCCCATGCTGGTAGTGGGGGTTACAGGTCAGTGCCCACTAAGAAAATGAGGAAAAAAATAACTAATATACAAGAGTTAGAGAGGAGAGAGGGGGGAGGGAAGGAGGGAAGATGTAGAAGATTTAGGTAGGTCATATAAATCAAGAAATGCATCCATTTCTTTCAGATTTTCATACTTTGTGGAGTATATGCTTTCATAGTATGTCCCTATGATTTTTTGCATTTCTCTGGAATCTGTTGTGATGTTACCTTTTTCATCTCTGATTTTATTAATTTGTGTCTCTTCCCTCATTCTTTTGGTCAGATTTGCTAAGGGTTTATCAATCTTGTTTATCCTTTCAAAGAACTAACTCTTTGTTTCATTAATTCTATGGATTGTTTTTGTTGTTGTTGTTGTTGTTATTATTGTTCCTATTTCATTAATTTCTGCCCTAATCTTTATTATTTCTTCCCACCTACTGATTTTCGGTTTGACTTGTTCTTCTTTTTCCAAGGCTTTAAGGTGAAGCATTAGGTCATTTACTTGCGACCTTTCTAATTTCTTAATATTGGCACTTAAGGCTAAAAATTTACCTCTTAGAACTGCCTTTATTGTGTCCCAGAGATTTTGGTACATTGTATTCTCATTATCATTTGACTCTATAAATTTTTTGATTTCCTTCTTGATTTCTTCATTGACCCATTCATCATTTAGTAGTGTATTGTTTAGTTTCCATGATTTTGTGTATGCTCTATAGCCTTTCTTGCTACTGGTTTGTAGTTTAATTCCATTGTGGTCAGATAGAATGCAAGGAATTATTTCAATTTTCCTGAATTTGTTAGGATTTGCTTTGTGTCCTAATATATGGTCTATTTTAGAGAATGTTCCATGTGCTACTGAAAAGAATGTATATTCTGCAGCCTTTGGATGAAATGTCCTGTATATATCTGTTAGGTCCATTCCTTCTATGACCTCATTTAGTCCAGATGCCTGTTTATTTTTTCCTGAGATGACCTGTCAATTGATGAGAGTGGGGTGTTAAAGTCACCCACCACCACTGTGTTTGGTGTTATCTACAACCTTAGTTCTAATAGTGTTTGTTTGATGAATTTGGGAGCCCCCATGTTAGATGCATATATGTTTAGGATTGTAATGTCCTCCTATTGGAATGTGCCCTTAATCAATATAAAGTGACCTTCCTTATCTTTCTTGACTAACGTTGGACTAAAGTCTACCTTGTCAGATATTAGGATAGCAACCCCTGCTTGTTTACTAGGCCCATTTGCTTGAAACACCGTCTTCCAAACTTTCACCCTAAGATAATGTCTATCCTTTGTGAGTTTCTTGGAGACAACAAATTGTAGGATCCTGCTTTTTAACCCAGTCTGCGAATCTATGTCTTTTCGTTGGGGCATGGAGGCCGTTGATATTAAGAGATATTATTGAAAGGTGTGTATTTAAGTTTGCCATTTTTTTTTTTTTTTTTTGTGGTTCTGGTTCTACCTGTGCTCTCTTCTGTTAACTAGTATTTGAGTATTGCTTGTTTTTTCTAGGTTCCTTATATGTGTGCTTTTCCTTTTCTTCAGCATGGAGGATTCTATAAAGTATTTTCTGTAGAGCTGGTTTTGTCTTCAAATACTCCTTTAACCTGCTTTTGTCATGGAATGTCCTTATTTCTCTGTCTATTTGCATGGATAACTTTACAGGATAAAGTAACCTTGGTTGACAGTTGTTATCTTTCAGAACTTGGAATATATCACCCCAAGCCCTTCTGGCTTTAAAAGTTTGTGTTGAATAATCTGCTGTAATCCTGATGGGCTTGCTTTTGTAGGTAACTTGATTTTTCTCTCTAACTGCTTTCAATATTTTTTCTTTGGTGTGTGTGTTTGGAAGTTTGATTATAATATGGCGAGGAGAGGTTCTTTCCAGGTTTTGTCTGGCTGGGGTTCTAAAGGCTTCCTGTATCTGCATTGGCACCTCTTTCCCAATTTGGGGGAAATTTTCTTCTGTGATTTTGTTGAAGATGCCTACTATGCCTTTTGAGTGAAATTCTTCTCCTTCTACTATGCCCTGAATTCTTATATTTGATCTTTTCATAGTGTCCCAAATATCTTGAACTTCCAACTCATACTTTTCTATAAGTTTGTCTTTCTCTTTGTTGGACTGTATTAGATCTGCCACCTGGTTTTCTAGCTTAGATATTCTGTCCTCTCCTTCATCCATTCTACTGGTGAGATTTTTCTACAGAGGTTTTTATTTTATTAACTGTGTTCTTCGTTGCTAGTAATTCTGACTGGTTTTTCTTTATTATTTCTATTTCCTTATTTATGTCTTGTGTTGCCTTCTTTATTTCATGAAATTGGTGTCCTGCATCTTCTTTGATTCCTTTGATTTCCCCTTTAAGTTCCTCTTTGACTCCTTTGATTTGTTCTCTGACTTCTTTGAACATATTTACAATCATTCTTTTGAAATCTTTTTCAGGCATTTCCTCTAACTCGTTCTCACTGGAGGTCATTTCTGATGCATTAATACTTTTAGGTGGATTTATATCGTCTTGCTTTTTAGTGTTTCTTGTGTTATAATGTATATATTTTTGCATCTTGGATCAAGCTAATGCTTGGATTTTCTAGCTAGCTGGGTATTCTTAGCTGTATCAATTGGTTTGATGTTATATATTTTCAGGGTAGGAGCTTAAGGTGTTAGGTGTGGCTGTTAAGACTCTCAGAGTGTCTACAAAGGTGCTCCTAGGGGTTTACTTTCCCTGCTATGGGAGTATTCAAGTAGGCTGAGTGGAATAAAATACAGGTAGATTCTAAAAGTTAACTAAACACTGTACACATTCAATCAAAAACAGCCCCAAGTATGTATGCCAGAGTAGTTATTATAACAACCAGATCCTCTATCAACATAGAGGTTAAGATTTCTGGTCTGTTGAGGGATCCAAGTCAGCTTATGACCAAGAGAGACCCTGATGCAGTCAGCAGGAGAAAGTCCCAAAGTCTGTTTTATTTTTTAAGGGCTTTAGTTCTTTCTTTTCTGTGGAAATCCAGAGATCAAGGATATTTCCAGTTTTGTCACTTCTATGTTGTTAAAAAGTGACACAATGTTTTTTTTTTCAAAAACAGAATAAATAAGAAATAGAATGTCTACAGCCTCTGCAAATAAGAAAAATAATAGAACTCCTAAGTTTAAAAGACTATCAGATAATCATAAAATAAAAACATGCATGGAAAATACCGATGGTAAGTAAAAAGCCAAACAAGCTTATTCTGAAAGGTGTCTGTCTAGATTTAAATTTAGGTAGCACTTTCTTACAATGAAGGTGGATGAACTTAAATCAATGTGTGTGTGGGGGGGTGTGGGTGTGGTGCATGTCCCTTATGTCAATTGCTTGAAACCAAATGTGTTCCAGATTTCAATTTTGGATATTTGAATATTTGCCGAGATATTACTGAGAATCCCTAATCTCCAAAATCCAAAATGTTTGCACATTACATCAGAAGTGTGGAGTTCTGGATTACTTCAGATTTTAGATTAGGGATGCACAACCTGTACCACCAAATGGATGGCTTCTGTGACAAAAATTCATTTTACAATTTTGAAGGTCATAGTTGGATGGGTGCCATGCCAGCAAGACATCAAGGAGGCATGGGCAGAACTGTGGTTCTTTCCAGAGGTTGAGGGGCAGGTCATCCCCCCAATCATCCAGGTGTCAGCAGGACACAGCTTTAATGAGTTATAGGATAGAGAGACATGTTTTCTTTTCCCTTATTATTTTTGATTTGTGTCTGTAGGAAGGGTGTGGTGCGTACACATGTGTGTACCATCTTGCCTATGGGGAGGGGGAGTTGCTCATGTGCGGAGATCAGAAAGAAAAGTCCAGTGTCCTGCTCCTTCACTCTTCCATCTATCCTTCTGTGAGTCAGAATCTCTTACTGACCCCAGAGCTTGCTGATTGTTTGAGAGCTTTGACAATTGCCAGGTCTCTGCTCCCCTGTGGGATTGGTGCTAGAGGCATGAGTAACCACACCCAGCTTGCGAGCCACATTTTCTTCTCTCTCTCTTCCTTCCTTCCTCTCTTTCTTTCTTTCTTTATTCCCTTCTTTCTTTTTGTTTTTTTTTTTTGTTTGTTTGTTTGTTTTTCGAGGTAGGGTCTCACTCTAGCCCAGGCTAACCTGGAATTTACTATGTAGTCTTAGGGTGGCCTCGAACTCAAGGCAATTCTCCTACCTCTGCCTCCTGAGTGCTGGGATTAAAGGTGTGCACCACCACGCCCTGCTGAGAGCCACATTTTCTTGATGGATATCAGCCAAGAGCTATACTTATGGTATATTTGTATATTAAGAACCAGTATGAAACTTTTAAAACTCAACTGAAGAATACTGAATAAATTCAGCCAATCTTATGGCACAGGCCATGTAAACCCAGCTACTCAGGATACTGAGGTCAGAGGATTGTAAGTTCAAGGCCAGCCTGGACTACAGAGTGAGTTCAAGTCCATCCTGGGTAACTTAATAAGACCCTGTCTCAAAATACAAAATAAAAATGGAGCTGTAGTGCTACGTCCACGGCGACCTCGCCTGTGTAGCAAGCAGAAATGCTTCTGCACTGGAAGAGAGCTGAGGACAGAGGGCCAGCACTCCTCGGAGGGATGCCCCCGGTGACCCCTTGGCAGTCAGTTACTGTAAAGGTTCCTGCTGCCCATGAAGTCACGACGACCTAATTGCTGGCGCCAATGCTGTTTCTTTCCTGCTTTCTTCTAGCTGTTTGTCTAAGAACAGCTAATTCAACACTTATTAGTAATCATACACGCAATCAGAGTACAAGAAACAATCTAAGCATTGAATGTGCCCCTCCTATGATTAGGGCAATGGAGGATATGTATAACTCTACTAGGAATAAAAGATTAACTCTAGAACAGTTTTTAGATGGTATAGAGTAGAAACAGCTTATGATGTTTTAGAACAATACTGATCCTGAGAAAGTGAAAGTAGAAATGTTAATCGGTAATGTTCATTAGAAGCATGACAGTTCTACAGATAAGGAGTTGTGAAACTTAGGCATTCCCACCAGGAAACTTCCTGGGGGATATGTTCAGTACTTGATCAAGGGCTGTTAGTAGACTCCCAGAGCTGGGAACTACCTAGATCCACTCCCCTATGAGGGAGGATATGATGAATTCGGTAATAGATGAATAAATTATAAAGGAATAAGGAGGCTATGGCATTCTCTTCCATTTATGAAATGCTTAACAAGGACACGTAAGCCTTGGTACTTATACTCTAGACAAAAAAGAAAAAAATTCCTGGAAAACATTAAACCAGCCTTAAAAGATTGGTGGTCTTTTGGATAAAAACACTTTTATAATAAATATGAGGATTATATAAATAATCTAATAAGTGAAAAGAGATGGCTCTCTGCTCGGTTTATAAAAAATAAATAACCTATTGTTCATCTTACACCCCTTGCCCCAAGCTTCTATTCATGTAAAGCTATGGTCAATGATGCGAGACATGCTTCTCAGAAAATGGGTACATTCCTGCCTGATAAACACTACATGTATGCTTACAATAGAACAATACTTAAGATTGTTTAGATTAATGATTTCTGAGATCACTTGTTGGCTTGCTAAGTTTCCCTGTTCAATCTGTATAAAATCTTCATGAAACCTTCAGTAAATTGCAGCAGCATATTCAACTTAGAGTGTGTCTGTCTGTCATTTCCTCGCCGAATCCCGAGTTCTCCTTGAGCCTTCGCCCTTGTTCTCCCTCGGTCCTGATCTCCCCGAGAGTCAGTCCGCGGCACTGTAGTATTTTCTTTTATATACAAAATGTAAACTTAAGTTTCTTTTTGATTTTTCAAGGCAGGGTCCCACTCTAGTCCAGGCTGACCTGGAACTCACTCTGTAGTTCCATGCTGGTCTTGAACTCACAGTGATTCTCCTACCTCTGCTTACCCAGTACTGAGATTAAAGATGGGCGCCATTACATCAGGCACTAAATTTAAATTTTTTGGTGTGTGTGAGTAGGTCATAAAGCTAGAAAGCGAACCTGACAGGAAGAGATCTTAAGGCATATGGAAAATACAGAGTGAACTAGACCGCATGTTACAAGAAAGCAGAAGGAAGCGCTAACTGAGGGAATGAACAGAACCAGCTGGAGGTGGGAAGGGGCACAGAGAAGGCCAGTGGGGGAGGGGAACAAATGAGCACAAAACATAACGACACATATGTATGAAACCGGCATGATGAAAACCATTATCTTGCACACTAACCTGAAAATAGAAAAGAATAAGTAAATGAAACTTGAAAGAGAGCTGAGGGTTTAGCTCAGTGACAGAGCATTCTTCTAACATGAGTCAGGCTCAGACCCTAGGTTCAATCCCTAGTAACTAAAAACAAATAAAAGAATACTTAATGAGTTGAAGCATACATGTGAGGGCTAAATTGTACTGTCAACTTGATCGGATGAGGATTCAAGTAAGAGACAATCCTCTTCCTGTGAGGACATTCCAAGAAGGACTGATGGAAGAAGGAAGGCCTCTCTGAGTGAGAGGTCCTCCCCACATGGACTGTCCATAGAGAATCTCCAGAACACAAGGCCTTCTGCCTGGCTGTCCATGCTACTTGCCGGATTGCCTGCATCCGCCTGCTGCTGTTATCCTTTGGGAGCCAGCTTCATCAGCCTCCCGGTGTGCACTGAAGAGCAGTGGCCCTCCGGAAATCCTCTAGGCCCTCAGTGCCACATTGGGACTGCTGAGACGTCCAACTTCAATGACTGGGCAGCAGCCGGGTTTTCAGACTCTTTAGCCGGCAGACAGCCATTGTTGGACTGTCCAGCCCATCTCCTGCAAGCTAATTCAAGAAATCCCCTTGATAATACATATCCATTCTATCAGACCTGTTTCTCTAGTGAACCCTAGAATGCATGATCAGTGTTTAGTAAAAAGCTTTAAATGGACCACGTGCATACATGTGTATAAAATACACTTTCTGAGTAGGATGGAGAGAGAAGCAAGCAAGAAATGATAAAAAAAAAAAATCATACAGAATCAGCCTTAAAGCTTAAAATACAGAGTGTCTGGGACTGGAGGGATGGCTCAGCAGTTAAGTCAGTTGTCTGAAAAGCCTAAGGACCAGAGTTCTATTCCTCAGCACCCACATAAAGCCAGATGCACAAGGAGGCACATGTGTCCGAAGTTCATTTGCAGTGGCTAAAGGCCCTGGTGTGCCAATTTTCTCATTCTATCTTCCTCTATAAATAAATAAATAAATACAGAACATCCTACTTCATCCAAGATGGAGACTTTGCCTAGCATCCTGGGCACAGACTGCTAAAATCAAGAGTCCAGGCCAAACCAGGATGCCTTAGTCATGCTAACCACAGATCATTTTATCTTTTAGGTATTTCTGTACATCCTTTGTGTTTATGATAGGAGCAAGCAATCATTTAGAAACTGTGTCTCTGGAATGTCTCCTTTATATTCAGAACCTCAGAAACATTTTGGAAATGATCCTTAGAAATAAGGCAAATCAGATATCAGAAGAGGGCTCGGGGGGAAAGCCCTTGTTGCACAAGCAGGAGGACCGGAAAGCCCACGCCCACCACCACACAGATGCTCTTCAGCGGCCTGCCTGTAATCCCAGGGCTGGGGAGGCAGAGACAGCAGATCTCTGAGACAAACTGACTAACTCAATGAACAAAATCAGTGAGCTCTGAGGTCAAGTGAGAGACCCTGTCTTAGTAAGGAAAGGTGGAGAAAGATTGAGTGGGACAGCCAACATCAACCTCTGACCTCCATAGGCATGTGCACATATATACACATGCACCCTGCATATACGTGTTCCAACATATATGTAAACATGTGCACGCATGTGCATGCACGCACACACACACACACACACACACACACACAAAAGTGTCACCACAAATCCTCAAAGGGCTTCAGATAAGTGACGAAAGTGTTATACTCTCCACTGGCAAAGTACATAGAAAGCTCTTCACTTTGGAGGGCAGATATCTAAGGGAACACAGTATTTCTGTGTGTCCCAGCCAAGTGCAGTTTAGTCAAAGAATGTTTCCTTTCCTCTAGCCATGTGTGGTTCCAGGGATCTCAGAGACTGGAATGGGATAAGGAATTAGATAATTGTTTTTTTTAAAAAGTGCTAAAATTGAGCTACTTGGGAACTGTAGGCTGCAATAATGTCTTGCCAGTGGTCGCCCATGTGGGAAGGACTCTACCAGGTATCCTTCAAGCCCACATGGCAAGCCACCAAGCTATTCCACACACCAGTGTACACAGGTGCCTTGAGAGAGACGGACTGCACGTCACTGCTAGTTAATGGGCTGTACAGCCCACTAACATTTACTACTCTGACTTGAAGAGTCTACTTACCGTGATACTTTCTTATCTTAAAAATACAGAATAAAAATGAATAGTGATTTCTGACACTAAGAAAATATAATGTTCAGTCCAGAACATTATGGGCTATCATATTTCATTATTTTTCTTGCCATTGTGATAAAGCGGATGACAGAAATAACTTAGGAAGGAGATTTATTTGGGCTCGTGGCTTCAGAGAATACAATCCATCTTAACAGGGAAGGCAAGGCACAGCTGTGGTAACAGAACATGTGGGGGAGCTCCTCTCCTAGTGGACCAGGAAGCAGAGAGGTACAGATCAGAACCAGAAGCAGGTGTAACCTTCAAGGTCTGTCCCTAGTGACCCACTACCACAAGTGAGGGTGCAGGTCCCCAAGGTTCCATAGCCAGCTAGAGATCAAGTATTCAAATACATGAGCCTGTGGGGAATATTTCACATTCAAATCATAACAAATACAAATGATTAAATCAAATAGAAGACTATATTTTGTCTCAATTAGGAACCAATAGTGACATAAACAGGATGACATGGAACTTTTAGCAACAAATGTCTCACTTACAGTACTTAATAGTCACTAGCCTAGAAACTATCTGCCTTCAAAAGTTTATTTGGCTGGGTGTGGTGGTGCACTCTAATCCCAGCACTCAGGAGGCAGAGGTAGGAGGATCGCCATGAGTTTGAGGCCACCCTGAGACTCCATAGTTCAAGTCCAGTTTAGGTTGGAAGGTAAAACTGTTTCTCAAAAGAAAATTAAAGCCACAGCTGAGCATGGTGGCGCACGCCTTTAATCCCAGCACTCAGGAGGCAGAGGTTTGAGGATCACCATGAGTTCAAGGCCACCTGAGACTACAGAGTGAATTCCATGTCAGCCTGGGCTAAAGTGAGACCCTACCACGAAAAAAAAAAAAAAAAAAAAAACCAACAGTTTATTTGGTTTTGTTTGTTTTGTTATTTGTTTGTATATATGTTTGTTAAGATAGGATCTCATATAGCCTTGGCTTACCTCAAGCTTGACATATATCTGAGAATGACTTTGATCTCTTGATTGTCCTGTCCCCTTTCCTGAGTGCTGGGATTATAGATGTGCACCATCATGGCCATTTTATGTGGTGCCAGAATTTAAATCAGGGCCTTTACAGATTTTAGGCAAGGACTCAACATCTCCAGTTCTTGTATATTTATGATCTCAATAAATAGTAAAATAAGATATCACCATAAATACCAACTAGCATCTTTACCCATTGAGGGCTTTCTTGTAATTTCCCACTTCTCTGGGCTGAGACAGATAGGTTGGAGTGACAATTATTAGTACTGTAGTTTGGTATTTAGATAAAAGTCAATTATAAGATTATGGGTTTGTTATGGGTTTGGCTTCTGTTTTTACAAAAATAATGAAATGTTTTGCTTAGAATGCTCTGGAGAGCACTGAATGCTATGAAACCATTTAGCCGCTCCACTCTGCCTTGAATGAAAATTAAAAAAAAAAATTAAATGAGAGTGGGCTCTTTGAATGTGAAGTGTTTGCAATTATTTAGTCTAGGAATGTGACAAGTTGCAGTCACTTCTGAACAATGCCTAACCATTATTAAGCTGGCAGGGCAAACATAGAATATATGGAAAGAGTTACTAATATTTCCAGTTCGTTTTTAATATTTTACTTATTTATTTATTTGAAAGCAGTGGTATTGAAAGACAGTGAGAGAATGTGAACAAGAGATAGAAGGCAGGGCGTGGTGGCACACTCCTTTAATCCCAACACTCAGAAGGCAGAGGTAGGAGGATACCTGTGAGTTCAAGGCTACCCTGAGATGACATAGTGAATTCCTGGTCAGCGTGGGCTAGAGTGAGACCCTACCTCTTAAAATCAAAACAAAAAGAACAAGAATGGGCATGCCAGAGCTACTTGCCACTACACACAAACTCCAGATGCATGTGCTACTTTGTACATTTGTACTACTTTGTACATTTGGCTTACATGGGTACTGAGGAATCAAACCTGGGAGGTCAGGTTTTGTAAGCAAATGCCATTTAACCACTGAGCCATCTCTCTAGCTCTATGTTTCCAGCTCTTATTCACAGCATATGGAAGAGCTATATATCCACACCATCTTGAAAACAGACAAGAACCATATAGCTGACATTGGTCAATGAAATGCGAGCCAAAAAATGACATGTGATGAATGGAAAGTAAGTGTCCCCTATAACCTCAGGTATTTTTGATTCAACTTTCCACTTAGCACCCCGCTGGTGGGAAGTCTTTGGGAGGGGGAGCCTTGCTGTAGGAGGTGTGCTGCTGGGGGTGAACCTCGTGGTCCAGGAGTCCAGCCTCCCGCGTTCCTGGCCAGCTCACCCTTGCTGTGCCCTCTCTCTGTTGCTCACGTGTGCTGTGGTGGGTTGGTTGTGTTTCTGCGCCGTGATGAAGCTTCCCCTCTAACCTGGAAGCCTGAAATAAGTCCTTCCCTCCCGTAAGCCAAGCACTTGGTTTGATCCTTTGTCATAACAACAACAAGCTAGTGGCTACACCACACTGGCCACTCTGGGCAGAGGCATTCAAGAACTAGGACAAGCAACTTCCTTGTCTCTTTCACATGTCACAGAGGCCTGGATGTTCAGTGGTAAGGGGATGAATAATCAGCAGCCACCATGTGATGCCAGACAGTGCCATTCAAACCACACCCTCTGTGCACTGCGCTTGAGGCGGAAGCACTGGGCAGCCTGGCCAGGACCTCCCGAGAACTGGGCTCTGCTGTAGGACATGAGGGGCAAATTAAATCTTTGTGTTCTTCTCCAACTGCTCCACCAGTAACCTTGAGATGACACGTGCACTTAGGAAAGGAGGCACTTCAGCAAATCCCATCATGCCTCTGGGTCTCAACTGCATGTCTCTCCGACCACATTGCTTTGGCTGCCATCACGGATGCAGCAGGTTGGCACAGTACCCGGAATCCACACTACCAAGCTGTTGCAGTCAGCTTCTCATTGCTGACACAAAGCACCCAACTAAAAGCAGCTTGTGGGGGGAAAGGGTTTCTTTTGGCTTGCAGACTCCAGGGGAAACTTGGGGTATGAGCAGAGGGTGGACATCAACGCATGTCCAACATCAGGTGGACAACAGCAGCAGGAGAATGTGCCAAGCATGGGCAAGGGGAAGCTGACTGTAAGATCCATAAGCCCACCCCCAACAGCACACCTCCAACATGGCTTTCATTCCCAAATTGCCACCAGCTGGGGATTTAGCATTCAGAACACTCGGTTTATGGGAAACAGCCAACTCGAGCCATCCAGGAATCCATAATATGGCAAATATCCCCTGAATGACCATCCAAGCAGGCCTGGGGGCTTTCACGTATACCCCATAGCACCTGCAAAGACCCAGGAGCAACTGGGTACTCAGCAGTCATCCAGACAATTTGGTAATTCTCATAATAAAACAGTTCTGCCCATGGATTAGTTACTTTCCTCATTGACAAGAAGCAACTTAAGGAAAGTAGGGTTTAGCTCAGCTTTCAGTGCAAGGGTACAGTCCATCATGACCAGGAGGTCATGGCAACAGAACCTGAAGGCAACTGATCACATTCAGTCTACACACAGGAAACAGAGGTCAGTGTTCTGCTGAGCTTGCTTCCTCCTTTTTATTCAGTCCAGGACCCCAGCCAATGACATGGTGCTACCCAGTTTAACCTAGTCTAGAAAATCCTTCACAGACATTTCCAGAGATTTGTTTCCATGGTAATTCTAAATCCCGTCAAGCTGAAAAGCAGATATTAACCAAAAAGCCCACACTTCCTCCTCACACACCACTCTCGTCCCAAACACCACTCAGAGTGGGTCAAAATTCCAATTGTGGGCTGGAGAGATGGCTTAGTGGTTAAGCGCTTGCCTGTGAAGCCTAAGAACCCCGGTTCGAGGCTCAATTCCCCAGGACCCACGTTAGCCAGATACACAAGGGGACGCATGCATCTGGAGTTCATTTGCAGTGGCTGGAGGCCCTGGCACGCCCATTCTCTCTCTCTCTCTCTCTATCTCTCTCTCTCTCTCTGTCACTGTCAGATAAATAAATAAAAACGAACAAAAAAATTTAGAAAAAAAATTCTAATTGTTACTACAGAATTATGAGAGGTGAGAAGACACATGAGCCTACAGCCTGTGCAGTAGGTAATCTCAGAGGTTCATGGGTCCTTTGGATTAGTTTACTCCGTGGGTTCTTGCCCTCTAACTCTATGGTGGTTTGAATGTGAAATGCCCCTCATAGCTTCATGTATTTTTGATTAAGCCTCATACTCAACCCACAGCTAGTGGAGCTGTGGGAAGTGCAGCCTTGCTGGGGGCGACATTCACTGGAGGAGGGCTTCAGGACTGTAGATTCCAGCCTCACTTACCAGTGCCAGCTCGCTCCCTCTTGCTGTCACCTCTCAGCTGATATGACAAGATGTGACACCCTGCTGTCTGTGCTTGCATGCTTTCCCTGCGAAGATGAAACTCCTCTCAAAAAAAAAAAAAAACAAAAAAAAAAAAACCTGTAAGACCAAACAAGCCCTTTCCTCCCCTAAGCTGCTTCTGGTCAGGTGTTTTGTCCCAGCAGTGAGAAGGTAACTGTTACAGACTGGAGTGACAGGATGGCTTTTGCTCTATCATGCTCACTTGAACGTCATGGCATAGCTGGACGACCCATGACGAGCCATCAGAAGGTTCATGCTCAGGGGGAGAACACGGGCACTGAGTGGAGCCTAGCGAGGCAAAACTGGACAGGGTAAGCTACATGGTCCCAAGAACAAATAGAATCCATTCATGCTCCCTTTATTGAGACATAGGAAGAAACCTTCCTCAAAATTGTTTGTATTGCAGATGGACCCAGGGTGCTTCTCCCTGTGACATGATTGGATAATACAAAACATTCCCTGGGAAAGAAGACTGACAGGTACCAGGGAGCAAATTCAGATGATGGATGCAGAACTGGGGGTGGTCATCCATCTCTGAGTCCTGGTTTGGGGTTTTTACTAAATTGTCTAAGTGACTCCAAAGAGATTATTTTACCATTTTGTGCTTCCATCTACTAGTAAGTGAGACATGTGAACTAGATCAAGGGGTCCCTAACTGGTTTTGGCTACATCACCTTCAGAAACAGGAAATTCAAGCCATCATCTCTAAAGAATGCGAGCTGGCGAGGCGAGGCGGCCCTTCCATATTACCAGTGATTGCCTGGATCCTGCTTATATCACAGGCGGGTCCAAACACTGGGGCACAGGGCAGTACATAAGCTTCCTAGGGACTTCATTGACGTGCTCCACCTGGTTCTTGCCCTCTAACTGAAATTGCTTGATGGTTTCTACTCTGGCATAGCCACTTACTAGCATTGGAATAGTTGTACAATCTATGGCAAACCATGCCACCTGTGTAATTCTTCCTCTCATTTATAAAGGGAAAGGTGTGAGCAAATACAAAATATAAATAGTGTCCCTTTCAGCTCGTTCTGTAATATTCTTACCTTTGAGGACACTTGGGACACAGCTAAAAAGTAAAAGAAGAAAATTTCATTCCCAGTGCAGATCCACTTCTATGAAGCAACTGTTTCCTGCCCTTCGCACCCAGACAGTTGGTTCTAACCTCAGTGTGCTTTTAGTTAAACATTGAGACATAAGCAGATTGTCACATCTAATTCAGAAAATTGTTCATTAGGGGGCAAAAAAGAAAATTTCTCATTTGGAAGCCACTGGGAAGAGAGATAAAAAGGCAGAATGACTGTGTCCCTAAATGACATAGCCAGGCCCCTAGATAAAACAGATGCTCAACTTGCATGACCTAACATTTCATTTCAACTTTTTGCATTGAGATTCTTTGAATTCAGTTTAAAAATAAAATGATAAGAGGAAGTTGCATAATTAAAGTGGCTTGCCAATATAAATGTCCATATTGCCTGTGGCACTTGTGCCCCTTGGCATTTCTGGCATCTGCTCTTGTTCCTTCTGAGGTCCCAGAACATTCTACCTACTGGTTCATAGCAGAATCCCAAGCCCTCCCTTCTGTTTCAAGGAGACATGTTTTCTTTGCATATCTACAGCACAAGCATTCCCTCAAGTCAACTATTCCAACATACTTATGACGATCTTTTGGACACCATACCAACTTTGGTTACCAACAGCTTATTGATTCATTCAGCAAAACAAGTTTTTTGTGACCAGTAATCTCATATTTACAGCAAGTCTTATTTTTCATGTGAGAGAACTGAATCCATTTATATGTAAGGAACTTAAATATAAAAAAGTTAAGTAGTGTGCATCTCCTCTGGCACCACTATTAATTAGTTGTCTCAACATCAAAGTTCAGACTTGGAACTGGTACGTTCCTTCTTAGGAGTTAACAACAAACATCTGTATACCAGTTCTCAGTGTCTGACATCGTCCTTTGTATACAATGCTAGATGGATCAAGAGAGAGGAGCTCTGGATACTATGGAATCTAAGAACAATGACTAGGCTGCTTAAGCAGTATCATTCCCTCTTGCTATGATAGACATAGTGATGTCTATCAATCACAGCATTCTGCTCAGTCATGCCAGGTAAGAGCTCATTATTTTCTTTGTTTTTGCTTTTTCAACAAAACTTTCTGATCACCCACCAACAATCTATAAATCTGGCACATAATTGAAAACTATTTTCCATCACTGAACCTGCCCAAATCCATACTTTATGTCAAAGTCCAGAAGATTTACCTGTGGTCACACTAGGCAAATTATTGACTAGTAACTGACTATATCATGACTAGTCTCAAGTTGCTAAATTCCCTTTTTGTTTTCATCATCCCTTTCAGTTTCCCAGAAGCTATTTCCACAGCTATTTCTGTTGTCTGCTTAGGGGTACACTTTCCATATGAAGTCAGCTGAGGAGACATTGATGGCCTTGATTTCTGAGCGAAATGCATACACCAGGCTGGCCTGTACATCAGCACACCAGCAGAACCAGAATCACAGCCACAGGTTACACCCAGGAGGGAGCCATCCCTGCAACACCTGAAGTCCTCATTAGCTAGAAGAAATCCTGATGACATTCCTGTGTTCTATGTGCTGCAACCTCTTTCTTGTCAAAATGTTGTAGCGTTTAAGGGATGCATGGTGGCTTACACCTTTAATCTTACCACTTGGTAGGCTCAGGTAGAAAAATTGAAGTGAGTTTAAGGCCAGGTCAGTCTTGCTAGAGTGAAACCTTGTCTCAGGAAAGAAAAAAAAAATTTGAGTGTTTGTAGTCAATGAAAAAAAAAAAATCACGAAGTATGCATTTAAAATTATCTTCTGAATATATCACAAAAATAAAGTAGCAAACATATTACTTCAAAAATAAAATCTAGGGCTGGAGAGATGGCCTAGCGGTTAAGCACTTGCCTGTGAAGCCTAAGAAACTCTGTTCGAGCCTTGATTCCCCAAGACCCATGTTAGCTAGATGCACAAGGGGGGATATCTGTCTGGAGTTCGTTTGCAGTGACTGGAGGCCCTGGTGCACCCATTCTCACTCTCTCTCTTTCTATCTACCTATTTCTCTCTGTAACTATTGCTCTCAAATAAATAAATAAGAATAAACAAAAAATAAATAAAATCTATGCCATATGATACTGTGCTTTTTGAGCCATTTTTTTTATACTGAAATACAATTTGCTTACAGTTAGGTATGAATATCTTAAGTGTAAGGTTCATGAATCTAACATATACACACAATCATTTTACCACCACTATGATCAAAATACAATGATAAAAAATACTTTTGAAGAAGCTGATTTGATGTTATCATTCCTATCTCCATTTAATTCTATAATTAATCAATAAATAAACTAAAATTCAGACTGATTCTGGCTCCACATATCAGTTCCCATGGCAGCAACTGCTATGGTGACCTCTATTATTAAAGGCTTGTTTTACCTTTTAACAAGATTAATGTCTTCTTAGTAGCTGTCAGATGGTTTTAACAATAATTAACTCATACTTCAGTGAAGGTGAAAATTTTCTAGCAATGTAATAATTTGAATAAGACCCTTAATTATATCCATACATTTTGATTTATTAATACTTTAGCTATGGAATTAAATGGAGACATGAATGATTATGTTGTATCCACTTTATCACAAGTATTGCTTGTAATTGTAAAGTGGAAACTTCATAATTCCCATCTGTGAAAAATGATGAAATTAACTATAGTGTGCTAATATATACCTCTATGGAACATTTAAATTTCAAGATTTTTGGAGTATATTTAATGACTTGCGAAAAGGGAAGGAAACAAAAACAATCAAAATTTGATTTAAAAAGATCATAATAAATCCTAATTTTTTCATAAAGAAAATTCTTCATGAGACCTTGGCTTGGTGAAGAGATTCTAAATATAGTCCAAAACGCAAGACCTGTGGCAGGAAAACCTGATGGACTGAGCTTGATTACGACTGAAAAGCTGTTTGCTGAAAGACACTGCTGAAGGACTAAGACACAGCCTGGGAGAATGCATCTGCAATGCACCTTCGAACAAAGGCATTGTACCCAAAGCCTCAGAGAGCGCTTCAAGTCAGTAGTAAGAAAACAACCAACTAAATGTTAAAGAAGGGTAAAAGATTTAAACAGGCACCTCGCTGAATAATATGCACGAATGGAAAATAGACATCAGAGGTTACCTTACTCTGACCTGGAAGAGCTTGGACATCAACATTCCTGTCCCTAAAAGAAAAAATATCCAACAAACCAAAGACCAACAATTCCTAGAGCTACTGGAGAGCTGAAGTCCCAAGGCAACTGCCACCGTAGACCCTGAGCACCACGGCTTACCAAAAGCAGAGGGAGCCGGTTACCATGTAGGGAGACTTGGGCTGTAGTCAAGCTGCTGGTCTTGCAGGTGGATGTTCTTGACACACAGCTCCCTTCAAGGGGCCCCACAGGGACCTACCAGTTGCAAAAATTTTACTTCTAGGAGCTCTGCCAGGTTCCCAGGGTGTAATGGTCTGAACATAAAATGTCCGCCCCGTAGCCTTGTGGGTTGAATATTTGGTACCCAGATGGAGGCAGTTTGGGAGAGCTGTGGAGCTTTTGGGGAGTGGAACCGTACTACCAGAAGTGTGTCATGGAGGCAGATCTCGAGATCTTTATTAGTTCAGTAGACCGGAGGTTCAGAGTAGCTTTCTCTGGCTGCTTCCTTCCTGCTGCTATGACAAGATGCCATGCCCTGGCTGCCCAGTCTGCCATGCTTTCCCTGACATGGTGAAAACTGCCCTTGAAACTATAAGCCAAAAGAAACCCTTTCCTTCTGAGTGCTGCTTTTGGTCAGGTGTTTTGTCCCAGCAATGAGAAGGTAACCATAACACAGGGTTTGGATCAGAGAAATCGTCTCTCACTCTTCCAATAAGGACATAGGATAGCAACCAATTTGCAATAAAGAAATGTAGCTGTGTTTAAAAAGAAAGAAAAATATTGTTCAGAGCCTTGTATTGTCTACTTGAACCAAAGGAAAACTGCTTTTGTAGAACCTAATCCAGACAGGGTACAGCAAGACCCAGGTGCAAACAACTCCCAAGCCTCCCTGGGAGTGAAAAGAGGGCTGAACATACCTATGAAGTCCACAGCCAAGGGGTGCGGGCTCACTCAACTGAGAGCCGCCCAGAGAAGCAGAGAACATTTGGCATTGCCACACTGTGCCTCCACAATGACAGGGCTTCTTCCCAAAATAGCAGAAGATTGCAACTAAAGCAACTGTCATGCCCAGACTTTTACTTAAACGGCACCTAAAGAAAGCCAGCCTCATTGTTAGTCACGTTCACATAAACTCCTTCAGTGAAGACTGGCTCATCTTGGTTCTTATAACACAGTACGTTATACCTGACTTCCAACAAAATACTACCAAACATTCTAGGAAGCAAAGAAACTGCAAACTGAGAATAAAGAAAGCAACAGATTCAACGAAGAGGTGGCCAGACTTTTGAAATCATCAGACTGAGAAATTAAAATGACTGACTCACATTGTAATGGCTTTAACAGAAAAAGAAATGGAGAAAATGTAAGCAAAGATATGGAAACTCTAAGAGCCAGAAGGAAGCACCCACATAACCCAGATGCACACGGTGGTGCATGCATCTGGAGTTCCTTTGCAGTGGTAAGAAGCCCTGGTGCACCCATTCTCTCCCTCCCTCTCTCTCTCTCTCTCTCTCTCTCTCTCTCTCTCTCCTCTTCTCTCTCTCTTTCTCTCAAATAAAAAAATAAGTAAATAATTTTAATCTCTCTCTCTCTCCCAAATGAATAAATAAATAATTTCAACAGAGCATGAAGATAAAAATCAGTGATGTTCTTCATGGGATCATGAAGTTATGTTAATAGAAATATCTCAAGATGAAATTCAAAAGGACAATAAAATGTAAATGGGATAGAATATTCAAAAATTATACCGGACAAGCATCAAAGGTGTAACATGTACATACTAGGATTACTAAAGAAAGGAGAGAGAAATATAAGTGAAGTATTAACAGCTGAGAATTTTCCAAAATTAATAGAAGATGCAAAATCAATAGTGTAGGTAAAGACTTCCTAACATCCATGTCAGTAATTAAGAGATCCAAGAGGCGGCTAAAGAGACAGATTAGTGGTTAAGGCACTTGCCTGTGAAGCCTATGAACTCATGGTCAAATCTCCAGGTCCCAAGTAGCCAGATGCAGTGATGCAAGTGTGCAATGTTTCACATGAGCCACAAGGGAACACACACATCTGAGGTTTGTTCACAGCTGCTGAAGGCCCTATCGTGACCATTCTCCCTCTCCCTCTCTCTCTTCTCTCTCTCTCTTTTTCCACTTTCTCTCTCTCTCTCTCTCTGACTCTCTAAATTTTAAAATAAGAGACCCAAGAGGGACATCAGTAAGGGCTACATGGCCTGGACAGTACTGTTGGTCATTTGGATCAAGCTGACATTTTTTTAAGATTTATTTTTTTTTTATTTATTACAGACATAGAGAGGGGTGGGGGAGAGAAAGAGGGAGTGAGAATGAGCTCACCAGGGCCTCTAGCCATTACAAACAAACTCGAGATGAATGTGCCGCCATGGGCATCTGGCTTACGTGGGACTTGGCAAATCAAACTTGGGCCCTTAGGCTTTGTGGGCATGTGCCATAACCATTAAGCAATCTCTCCAGCCCAAAATTGACATTTTTATTATATCATGCCCAATAAAATGCAAAGAAATATTCTCAAGTTTATATGTCACACTTATCAAGCTATAACCCAGTTTTGGTTATGAACAAATTTAAATAAGTATAAGCCATTTAGTGCATGCGTTCACAGCGTAATGGAATGAAGCTAGAAGTCAATTAAAGAAAGATGGAAAATCCCCAAGTATTCAGAGATGAACTGACATAGTCATAAATAACACATAAAAAAGAGATCTCAAGAGAAAGTTAAAAATACTTTGAACTAAGTAGCACTAAAATCCAAAGAACCGAAATCTATTGGATAAAGTGAAAGCAGTGTTTAGAAGGAAATGCACAACAGGGCTGGAGAGATTGCTTAGCTGTTAAGGTGCTTGCCTGCAAAGCCAACAGACCCAGGTTCAACTCCCCAGGACCCATGTAAGCCAGATGCACAAGGGGGCACATGCATCTAGAGTTCGCTTGCAATGGCTGAAGGCCCTGGCACTCCCAGTCTCTCTCTCTGTCTGCATTTCTGCATCTCTCTCACAAAAACTAAATAATAAAATAAAATAAAATAGTTTAAAGAAAGAAGGAAATGTGTAATATTGGATGAAGACAGAAAATAAGAAAGATCTGAAGTTAACACCTGAGCTCCAACCCTACAAAAGTAGAAAATGAAGGGCATTGAAAACCTAAAGCAAGTAGAAGAAAAGAAAGAAAAATGAGAGCAGAAAATAGGAAAGCAATAGAGAAAATCAATAAAATTAAAGTCAATTCCCTGAAATAATAAGAAAATCAATAAATCTTCAGGTAGGACAAGAGAAGAGACGTGTACAATTACTAATATCAGAAACACTGGAAGAGTCATTAGTATTAGTACCAGGGATACAACAGGACAATAGTGAAAATTCTGGAAGAACTCCTATTCACAAATCTGAAATCTGAAGGGAAAAAAATGACCTAACTTTTTTGACACACACACTCTACTTAAATGCATATTGGGAAACTAGAGATAATCAGAATACGTCGTATCTATTAAAGAAGATGGATAAACAATGATCTTCTGAGACAGAAAGCCCCAGGCCCTTCCAGATGGTCTCAGTAGCGAATTCTATTAAGCAGTTAAGCAAAAGATATCAGCTCTTGATAGCTTGTTCCAAAATATTAAAGCAGAGGCAATTTCCCGAAACTCACTCTTTAAGCTATCACAATTTAGGTAAACGAAAAGATGGTCTGTGGTTATAGGTAGAATGTCATTACTGTCAGCATGCCATTTCTTCCCAGCCTGACCCAAGCCAGATAACACAATAAAGCAAAAGAAAATCTCAAGCCAACTGAAAATGATAGTCTAAACCTATGAGCATACATCCAAAAATCCTAGACCCCAATGATGTTTTTTTTTCATTTTTAAAATTTTTTTAAAATTTTTATTAGCATTTTCCATGATTATAAAAAATATCCCATGGTAATTCCCTCCCTACCCACCCCCACACTTTCCCCTTTGAAATTCCATTCTCCATCATATTACCTCCCCATCTCAATCATTGTACTTACGTCCAATAATGTATTTTTAAAAATTACACACTATGACAAAGGATTGATTACAGATAAGAAAGCCTGGGAATACATTAAAAACTGATTAACTGACTAATGGAAATCACATCAAAAAGCTACAGAAGAAAAACTCCTGATGACATCAATGGATACTAGAAAACATTTAAGAAAAAATGTATATTCATTCGTGATTTAAAAAAATCCTCAACCCCACCCCCAAAATGACTGACTGTTGGTCTCACAACTCCATGATGAATGCCAGCAATCCCACTAAGGAGAGATTGCTTCAGTGGAGTGGGGACAGGGAGAAGGAAAATGATGGTACCAGCATATGATGTCTCCATACAAACTTTTGCTTAATAAAAAACAATTTAGGAAAAATCAAGACTTGTTCATGAGAATAGACTCAGAAAATATGTGACTCTTGATGGATAAACATTGTGAGAAGAAGCAATATGAAATAAGTCTATTCAGAATCAAGAATATATCATTAAGTTAAAAAAAAAACACTCAACAAACTTGAAAAGTATACTTCCTCAATGTAATAAACATCTACAAAAGACCTACAGCTAACATCTATCATCCTCATTGGTGATAAAGTAGATGTGTTCTTTACAACAACAAACTACAATTATAACATACTGCAAGTCTTTGTTGACTTATGAAGACAAAAATAGAAACATACAGATGGGAAGAAAGAAAGCTGTCTTTGAGGGAGACTTGATTGTCTTATGCAGAAAAATCACAGAGAATCAACAACCACTGTAACACAGCTACAACTTACTAATGCCTATAGAAGGGTTTCACACTACAATGCTAGTATATGAAATTCAACAGCCTTCCTAGATATCAGTAACGAGCAGTTAGAACTTGCAATTAATAATGCCATCCACCAAAGGTCAAGCGTGTAGGAGTGAATTTAAGTTAGTGCCTATAATACATGTGGAGAAGACTCCAAGGTTGTGATGAAAGCTGGAAGGAGACCTAAGGAAACGCAGAGCTGTCTGTGTTGATAGGAAGGAAGAGTCACTATAGTCAGTGTGTTAGTTCTTCCTGCACTCTCCTCCACATTCCATTCAACATCATCCAAAATCCCAGCAAGTTATTGGCTGGATATTGACAAACTGAGTTTAATGTTTTTGCAGAGGGACAAGAGACAGATTACTTAGTACAATACAGAAGAAACCAAGTCAGAGGACTTCCTATGCCTGAAGTCCAAACTATCTATCCAGCTACAGTAATCAGGATGCTGTGGAACAATTGATATGATAGAAAATGGATTAATGGGACAGAGAAGACTGCCCAGAAATAAATCCATACATCTTACCTTTGAAGAAAAGCAGCCAAGGAAATTCAATGGAGGATAGTCTTTTCAATAAGTGGGTGTCATAGCCACTGGGGGAAAACATGCAAAAAAGAAAATATAGACCTGATACTCTACTCTTCATAAAAATTAATTTAAAGTAAATCATAGACTTAAGTCCACTTAAAGTTTAAGAATCCAAATCAGACAACTTCCAACAGATAATAAGTTGGAGGGGGAGACCTTGGGTTTGGTGATGACATTAGAGATGTAACTGGAAAAGCACTGTCTATGAATGGAATTAGTGATTTCATTAAATGAAAGCCTTCATTAAAATGAAAATCTTGGCTCAGTGGTTAAGGTACTTGTCTGCAAAGCCTAATAACCAGGGTTTGATTCCCTAGTATCCACGTTTGTTTGCAGCAGCTGGAGGCCCTAGCCCACCCATTCTCTCTGTCTCCCTTCTTTCAGCCTCTCTATGCTTGCAAATAAATAAAAACTTAATTTTTTTTTTTTTTTTTTGGTTTTTTGAGGTAGGGTCTCACTCTGGCTCAGGCTGACCTGGAATTCACTATGTAGTCTCAGGGTGGCCTCGAACTCATGGCGATCCTCCTACCTCTGCCTCCCGAGTGCTGGGATTAAAGGCGTGTGCCACCACGCCCGGCCCAAAACTTAAATTTTATAGAAGACGCTGTTGGAGCCAAAGGACTGGGATAGCCAGCCTGGTATGTACTGCCAGTTTCTTCCTGAGCCTCAGTGGAGTCCCATCCAGCCAAAAGATGTTCATACAGGATAACCCTAAACTCTGTCACCCAGGGCTGCCTTCCAAACTATGTGTCTGTTCTCCCTTTCTGCCAAGGCTCTAGGAGTACCTGTCTAGACTCTGAGGAGACTGCCGCTGTAGGATTGCAGTCACTCCACACAGCGAAGACAGAGGCCAAGGCTTAGGCTTCATAGTGGGCCTCCAGGTGCCTCAGGGGAGCATCCCTGAGGTTTCTTTAAGCCACTGTGGTTTCAGCTTCCATTTTTCTTGCCTACAGGTTATTTTGCTTTTATTTTATTTTATTTTATTTTATTTTATTTTATTTTATTTTATTTTATTTTATTTTATTTTATTTTTGAGGTAGGGTCTCACTCTAGACCAGGCTAACCTGGAATTCACTATGTAATCTCAGGGTAGCCTCAAACTCATGACGATCCACCTACCTTTGCCTCCCAAGTGCTAGGATTAAAGGCATGTGCCTACAGCTTATTTTTTCCATTTCTAAGAAATCAGAGCCTTTAGCCCAGTGAAATTACTTCCTCCATGACGTGTTACTAAACCTTCTGTGGGTATGAGCCAGCCAGGTACCTAACTCCCTATAAAGGTCAAGTCACCAGAGGAACAGAGAGACTGAGATCAACTCAGCATCCTCCAAGCCTCACCTCTGAAGCCCTCGACCTCACCATCCAACAGGAAGTTCTCTGACATGAAGAGCTTCCTTCTATTCACAGCCACTGCTGTCAGCCCCCACATGCACACGGACCCAGGTAAGGTCCTTTCCTTTCCGGTGGTTAGTGGTTTAGTGACCACACGTAACTATCTTCCCAGCATGAGTCAACCCAGTGTTTCTGGGTAGTCCAATCTTTAAAGATGGAAAGGGTGATCTGGGCTTGGTGGCGCATGCCTTTAATCCCAGCACATGGGAGGCACAGGTAGGAAGATCACCATGAGTTTGAGTCCACCCTGAGACTACCTAGTGAATTCCAGGTCAGCTTGGGCCAGAGTGAGACCCTACCTAGAAAAAACAAAATAAATAATTACATAAATAATACGGAAAGAATGTGACTGGGAAGAGTTAGGAAGAACCAGGACCATCCACATCACAGCTCATCAGCCAGAGGGCCAGAACCCAATGCCCCAGCCACTGAGTCTGCCTCCATGCTTTAGGGAGAGATACACTGAGTACAGCCTCTATAGTGATGGCCTTCACACTGTTCCAAGAAATGCTCAACCACTTCTCCTTGTGGTGAGAAGGACATCTCAGGCATAGAAGAATGGAAGGAATGATGGCTGACCAAAAGTAGGTTCCATAGGGGTGACCCCAAAGGCTTCTCAGCATGAGGCTGGCTCTAAGAGCACTGAGGACAAGGAACTAGGCAGCAAGGTCTTAGAACTTACTTTCCCAAGGTCAGAATTCTGGAGTTCACTAACGAGATTTATCCATACCGGTCAACAGTGAGGAACCCCATAGTTCAACAGAAGAAACTCTCTCAAAAGGTTGCATTTTGGTTTGGAAAGATAGTTTAGCAGTTAAGGCACTTGCCTGTGAAGACAAAGGACCCTGGTTCCCTACCCCCAGGAACCATATAAGCCAGATGCACATAGTGGCACACGTATCTGGAGTTCATTTACAGTGGCTAGAGGCTCTGGTGCCCATTGTCTCTTGTCTCTCTTGCTATCTTCCTCTGTTTGTTTGTTTATTTACTTATTATTTATTTATTTAAGAGAAAGAGGCAGAGAGAGAGAATGAACATGCAAAGACTTCTAGCCAGTGCAAAACAAACAAACAGACATATGTGCCACCTTGTGCATCTGACTGATATGGGTCCTGGTGAATCAAACCTGAGTTCTCAGGCTTCACAGACAAGTGCCTTAAGCACAAAGCCATCACGTTAGCCCATCTTTCTTTCCCCCCTTTCTCTCTGTCCTTCAAAAAATAAATATATTTTTTAAAGATTGCATTTTGTCCCTAGGATATGGATTCATAACTCAGGAACGGTCACTCCTTTGGTGCAGTCCTGCCGTCTCCTTCCCTTGGCAGAACATATTCCAATGGCTCCTAATGATCTCATTCTCTGAAAAATTGCTTTCAGTGATATGGTACAACAAAATTCCCTGCTGCTATAAGTTGACCACTAGGAAGATCCCCATCCAGATGATATAAAGGCCTACGTGAGAACCAGCAACATACTATGTCCTCTAGAAGCTGTGATGTAAGCAGACCATGCCCCACAGCCACAGCCAAGTAGACTAGCTGAGGTACAAGGGACAGACATCTGGACTCAAGGCCAGATGAATTACACAACAATAGCCTGTAACCTGGATGACCCTTTGCTCACAGAAACTAAGCTCAGGAGGAGTCCATAACCTTCCAGGAGCTTAGGATCTGGACGGATGGCATAGCGGTTAAGGCACTTGCCTGAAAAGCCAAAGGTCCCAGGTTTGATCCCCAGAAACTACATAAGCTATATAAGGTAGCACATGCATCTGGAGGTTATTTGCAGTGGCTGGAAGCCCTGGTGCACACATTCTTTCTCTCTCTCACTCTCTCAAATAAATAAATATTAAATTAATTTTTTTTTTTGATAAGCCCATAGGACTTCAGCAGAGACAGGAAAGAGCAAAGCCTGCTCCTAAGGCCTCTTCCTTCAGTCCTTTCTCATCCTGTCCCTACTCATGTAGCTGCTTTACCTATGGAGCAAGGGCTGATTGATGAGACTAGGGGCCAATGTGCCAGACTCCTGCGCAGAATTCCCAAAGCACTACCTCTGACCATGGCTTCTTCCACAGCTTCAAGACGAAGAAGAATAGGGAGATCTGTGTGGACCCCAAAGAGAAATGGGTGATCAAGTGTCTGGAAAAGAAGCCCCAAAACCAGTCATCTTCGAACCCTCACATATGGGCTGAGAGATAGCCAAGCGTGAGGATGACCTGACGCAGCCACCACTCCCCAGCCTTCCCCCGTGCAGTGTGACGGCTATCACAATGTCCAAAAAGACATGCTTTGTTTAATGACTTAAAATACAGTATGTCTTAAATAATTCTTGATTCTATTTCTCATTTGTGTTTGACTTTCTTGACCCAATAAATTGGATGCAATTTAAAAAGGCTATTGTTGTGTATTTCTTTTCTCTGTGAACTCAGATTCCTGGCAAAATGTCATTGTTTTCCTTCCCAGTTGTCTGCAGGATTGTGAAATCCATCCACGGTTCATCAATATTGCCTAAGCTTCCAATGTCTTAGAGATCTAGGGTTCTTTCAAGTCAAATGCACACACTATGCTGTTGTGTTTAATGCAACTGTTTTTTCAAAGGAAAACAGAATGTGTGCTCTTAAATGTCTTGTTCTAATTTTCCATGGAAAATTAGCTGGAAGGCAGCCATGGGTGACAGTGCTTAGGGTCATCCTGCATGAACATCTTTTGGCTGGACTGGACTCAACTAAGGCTCAGGGATAACTTGGCAGCACCTGCCACGCTGGCTGCTCCAGCCCTTGGGCTCCAGCCCTGCCACCCTTGGCCTTATTCATCAGCATCTCTAGGCATTTCTTATCACATCTACTTTGTACAAAGTCCCTCTGATGGCATCTTGTAACACTCTATAAACTTTTCTCTCTAACCACCAGTTTTTCCATCTAATTCTCAAGCCCAGTGACATTAACGTCCTAGGAATGAACCCAGACCTACAAGAAAGCTAGATGTTTATGTCCACCACCCACTGAGGGCTTTTCCTAAAGATGACTTTTGACATGTCCAGTCTGGAAGCATGGTGGATAGGATGGACTGCAAGAACACAGGGCTCTTCTGAGCTCTCTAGGAGGAAGACAAGGGCACTGGGCCAGAGGGAGGAATCTCAGCCAGCTACATATTAAAAATTCAGAATGAGTTGATGGCTTTATTTTATTAGAGAGAGACATAAAGAGGCAGATAGGGAGAGAGAGAGAACGGGCACACTAGGGCCTCTGGCTTCTGTAAACAAAATCCAGATGCATATGTGCCACCTTTTGCATCTGGCTGACATGGGTACTGGGAAACTGAACCTGGGTCCTTAGGCTGTGCAAGCAAGCACCTTAACCACTAAGTAATCTCTTCAGCCTGGTTTTAGAAATAAAGATTGTAGGAGCTCTCAAACTTCAGATTGGGAAACCATCAGGTTGTGAGGACTCAGTAAGCATTTCTGAAACTGTGGAGAAAGAGAGTGACACATTTAGACACAGCATCAGGAAGTGGTGCCTGGTGTCTGAGCACAGGAAGGAGAGAGGGAAGGAAGGCCTCAGAGAAGCCACTACTATGGTACAGGGAGACCATGAAGGGTCTTCAGGGTGCTAGCAAGGGTGAACTTAGGACTGACAGGCTAGACGGAGTGACCCTGTGGAGAATGCTATAGAAAGGCAGCCAGGGACCATGGACATCAACTTATTCCTCACAGTTGTACAGAGTAACTATTGAGAGGGCTGGAAGTTCTCAGACTCATCATTAATACATATTTGTTATGGTCTGAATGTTTGTACTCCTCCTCCAAGATTTGTGTTGGAACTTAATCCACATTGCTTCAGTCCATTTTTGTAGTGCATGCACTGTAAAGGTTTATTTGGCTCGAAGATCTGGCAGCTAGAAAATACAAACAATGTGGCCTTGCATCTGACAAAGCCCCTTAGCTAAATAAGCACAAAGGAGAGAGCCAAAAAGGGAAATAGCTGTATGGAACCATTAGGTCCAGGCCACCCTGAGACTACATATTGAAATCCAGGTCAGCCTGAGCTAGAGTGAAACCCTACAAAAAGAAAAGAAAAGAAAAGAAAAGAAAAGAAAAGAAAAGAAAAGAAAAGAAAAGGAAAGAAAATAAAAGAAAAGAAAAAGGCTTAAGGGGACTCTGTTTGTCTTTTCACTATGGAAAGACATACGTAAGGGGTGCAGATTGTCAGCAGGATGAATCCTTGCCAGACAGCAAATCTGCTAATACGTCCATCTTTCCAGGTTCCAAAAAACAAGAAATGTATTGATTTCTCTTCTGTATAAATTACTCAGCCTAAAGCACTCTGTTACTGAAGTCAGAATGGACTGAGATGGAGGTTATGGTTTGAATGTAACATGCCCCTCCCCCCATAGGCTTATGATACTTGGTCACCAACTGCTGGCACTATGTTGGGAAGTTTTGAAACCTTTAAGGCAGGACTCATAACTGTTAGAAGTGGATCACTTGATGCTGGTCTCTGGGAATTATCATTCCTACTGCTTCTGGCCCAAGTTCTCAGTGTCCTGTCTGCTACTGCAGGGTGATCAGCCACAGGATCCTGCCACTAAAACCTGAGCCATCCCAGTCACTAAGTATTCCTGGCTCCATGAAGGAGCAGGGATCCCAAATAAGTCTCTCCTCCCCTAAAGTTGTTTCTCTCAGGTATTCTGTCACAGTGATAATACTCATAGGTTTTCATCACTCTGTCCCCAACCCCAAACCTAAGCACTTGTGAGCAGCCACTTAAAGGCATGAGACCTCTTTTTCTTGGAAGCTTCTTTAAGTCATGATTCCCTGTATTTTGTAAGTTTAGCTGGATCCTCTTCCAGATATGTGACCTGACACATAGAGACCAGACCCCTCATTAAGGGAAAAAGGTTTATTGCTTTGCCCAGCCAACTCCCCAGAGTTCACTGTTAATGTATGCATGCAAAGATGCCACAATTTCCATACATGTGCAATGTGGGAAGGCAGATCTAAATTATGATCCCAAACCTGACTTGATCCTGTTTCACTTAGGGTGAGTCACTTTCCCCTCACCACATACAGAAATAAGGATAGTGCTGTCACAAGAAGAGGGGACTGGCTGATGACCTCATAAGTCCCCCTACCCTGCCCTAGAGTCGAAGCTCCTGAAAACCTGGCCAGGTTCTGCCGGCTAAGGCAGTGGTGGAGGCGAGATAAGGTTCCACAGACCCATCCAGAAGCCCAACTGATCAGAAACACTTCCATGTCAAATGGAGAGGACCCTTCACCAATGTGTATACCCAAAGCCCCAGAACAATAAATATAACAGGAAGTGGGGAATGAACCACCTAATTTAAGTGATTGATGTTTTATATGCCTAGACTTTGACATTGAGGTTTTAAACTCCACAGCCTGACATAAACCAGCTCATATCTGTATAGTTCATTTCACTCCCTTGCAAGCTGAAGACATTGGACTGGGGAGGTCTCTCTGAGCTGACACACCCGCTTGGGATCATCCCAGGCTCATCCCTGGTTAGGGCAGCCAGCATGCTGTAAGCTGTGATTCACTGCAATGTGAACATCTGCTCTCAGGGCCTCTGAGTTCTTGCTCTCTGTCCACAACATCTTCCTGGTGCCTTCTCAGCAGAGGAGCACACTTGAAGCTCAGAAGTGTGGAACTTGGAACTCTGGACAAAAGTCTTCCAAAATGGCCACAGAGGTGGACATTTAAATGCCTCAAATTCCCTCCTTCCAGTAGCTATTTCTAAAAGTCATTCTGCAAGCTGCTGATGTTGTCCCAGGAAGAAGCAGTCCCACATCTCACAAGGCTAATGATACCAAATAATGTTCACCATTTCCCCCATCCCCATCTCACCCTGCTCCATCCTCAGTCTCTGTCTCTAAGGTGCTTTCCTAATTAAACTGTAGGGACTGGCAGGTGTACCCAGCAGGGCTGGATCTTCTACCAAGATCAGGGACTTAATTAGCATCTTCTTTTGGAGCCAGAGCTGATCCAAGTCAACAGTCTTCAAAAGTAAGGGCTAATAGGAATGGACTTAAGTTAACCACTTAGCTAGGAGAATTGTGTCAGAAAGATGGAGGGAGCAAACAAATAAGTGAATCACATATATTGGGAAGATGAGTCACTTACTGTCAGAGAAGGTGCCATTGAAAAATACTTCAAAGTTGGAAGCTTAGAAATAAATACTTATGATATGGGCCCCAAACTGGAAGTATGGATATGAACTCATAGTTTTAAAGATAAATAGATAGAAAAACATATATATATATATGGAGAGAGGGAGATGATAGAAAGAGAGAGAGAGAGAGACTGGTTATATTCACTGAGAACACTTAAAACAATAACACATGAGATTCAATGTGCACATCTAACGACAATTTACAAACCCTATTCTCCACTAACGAAACAGAGTAACAAGGATAAACGCCTAGTTTCTGATCTGGTATTAACCTGAGTTTGATTCCCCAGTACCCAAGTAAAGCCAGACACACAAGAGTGTGGCATATGCATCTGGAGTTGTTTGTAGCAGCTAAGGGCCCTAGCATTGCCATCCACTCTCCCCTCCTCTTCCCTCTCTTTGAAAATAAATCAATAAAATTTTATGAAATACTCCTTGATCAGGGAACACCTGTGGGGCTCCAGCGGGAGTAGGTCTTAGCAGACCTCCAGTGGGAAGCGTGGATGGGGCAGCGTAAGAAATCTACTGATTCCCAAGCTCTCGAGTAGCCCGCTAGACCCCCCTCCCAACCACCATCGCCACCATCCTCCCCTCACCAGGTTCTCTGCGGCTCTACCAGCAGGCTCCACAGACTGGGGCAGGAGGACCGTGCCTCCCCCACTCCGCAGCCAACCAGGGAACGAGCACCGTTCCTACCTCCCCAGCCAGTGGGGCACAAGTGTTGTTCTTCCCTTCCTCCCTCTCCAGCCAAGGGGCATGAGTGTTGTTCCTCCCTCTCTCCCTCCCGAGACAACCCGGCTGGAGCCATCCCTTTCTTCCTGAGGACCCCCTGTTTCATCTGTCTGTGGTCCTTGCACACTGCTGTCTGTGCCCACTCGTACTTCCCTACCCCCCAGAAACCCTCTCCACTGAGTTTGTGGAGACCTGTGTGACCTTCCCATCTCCCAGAACTACCCACTGCATCCAGCCCACACCTGGCTCCCGCAGGCTCCACAGGCTAAGCCCACAGACCCCTTGGGCTCCAGTCTAGCTTGCTTCCCTGTCTCAGCCTTGGTGGGCTGGCCTGCAGGCTGCCTCCCCCTGATCGCAGTTCTTCCACACACTATGATGCCTACAGGCACCCTTGAGTACCCCCCCTTAGACACTGTCCGTGTCTCCCCCACACCAGACAACTCCCTGATTCCACCTAGTCCGTGGAACCCAGCGACCCCCCACCACCATCATCTTTCCAACTGCCCACCCCAGTCCCAGTGACTACTTGGGGCACCTTGTCAGCCCTAGAAGGGGAACACAGAAGAACCAGGCGATGTCCTGCCTGAAGGAACAAGTGAGTTCTCTATAACCTGCCTATCTAAGTTCAGTAGGAGAACAAGAGCAAGTGGTACTGAACCAGAGCAACAGCTGAAACCAGACCAAAGGAATCCCAGGCCTCCAATCCCTCCTTTGGTAGTAAGCACCAGCCAAAAGTGGCTGGTTCACTTACACCCTTCACAACCTGCACATTCCAGAATACAAAGCTATCAATAGCCTATTGTAGTCAAACATAAAAGGGAAAAATCACCCAAGACACTACAAGGGAAAATATCTGCTTCCTCCTGAATTAAATAAGATTCCCACACTGTGATGGGCAGACCACAACACAAAAGAAACAACACAAAACATCAAATGGAATGAACTCCAGCAAAGTTGCCTGATCCCACAGTGGAAGTCTCCAATCAAAGCATAGAAGAGACAACAGGAACAGAACCTCAAAGTGAAGACACAAGATATGTGACCCTGACCAGTAAACAGCAGAACTGGAAACAAATCAACAAAGAACAAGCAATCATGTAAATGAAACCCACACAGCTGTCTTCACTACACTAGACCTAATAGGAAAATAAAAACAGAAAAACCTCAAAAGAGATTTAAGTGATCTGCAGGTGAGCCAAAAAACATAGTGGTTAAGCGTGATGAAGACATAAATAAATACAAGAATGAATTCCAGAAAACATTAAGAAAATTAAAAATGGGCTAGAAAGATTGCTTAGTGGTTAAAGCATTTGCTTGTAAAGTCAAAGGATCTCTCTTCAATTCCCCAGGACCCACATAAGCCAAATGCACAAGGTGGCACATGCATCTGGAGTTTGTTTTTAGTGGCTGAAGGACCTAGTGTGCCCATTCTCTTCCTCTCTCCCTCTCCCTCTCTCTCTCTCTCTCTCTCTCTCTTTCTCTCGCTCTCTATCTCTCTCTCTCTCCCTCCCTCCCTCCCCCTCCCTCTTTCTCTACCTCAATAAATAAGAATAAAATATTTTTTTAATTTAAAAAAAGAAAATTTTTAAAAATGTCCTGATTGTGATGGGGAGGTAATATGATGGAGAATGGAATTTCAAAGAGGAAAGTGTGGGGGGGTGGGGAGGGAGGGTATTACCATGGGATTTTTTTTTATAATCATGGAAAATGTTAATAAAAATTTAAAAAATTAAAAAAATGTATAAAATAAATAAATGAGTAAAATAAAATAAAATAAAATGTCCTGAAACTTGAACTTGGCAAAGGATTGGACACTATACAGAAAAAGGCCATAGAAAATACAAACCAAATTGAACTAGTGCAAACCTCTATAGAAGCCCTCAAGAATTGAGTTAAATATGTGGAGGACAGAACCTCAGAGCTGGAAGATAGGAGAGGAGAAACAATTTGGGATTCCAAAACTCAATAAGTTCAAAATTTCTTGTGATGATAACATGAGAGAACTGTGAGATACTCTAAAATGTCCTAACATTCAGCAGAGGAAGATATTCAGACTAAAGGCATGCAGAACTTAGTCAACAAAGCTATTTAAGAAAACGTTCCCACCCTCTCAAAAGAGAGTCCCATCAAGATACAAGAAGATAACAGAATTCCAAATAGACTCAACCAAAGGAGAAACTCTCCAAGACACATTATCGTTAAGACTTTAACCAGCAAAAACGAAAAGAGAGTCTTAAAAGCAGCAAAAGAGAAACAACACATTGCATACAAAGGCAACCCCATTAGAATTACCTCAGATTTCTCAATGGAAACTCTGAAACTCAGAGGGGCATGGAACACCCTGATAGGATGTACAGTCAAGTGCAATAGTGGCACATAGCCTTGGTGGGTAACCAATAGCTTTCTCATTGGCTAAGCAATCCACTCAATGGAAAGGAACCCATATGTGGAACTGGAAAACAGGTCAGACTCATATTTAGATAATGACTGCTCTCCAATGTCAAGTTCCTACTAATCGTGGCCAAGAAGAGGGACTATATCCATCAAATTCTTGCTAACTCAATAATGCTTATCCCATTTAATCTGTGCTGACTTCATTCTCCACTGGAGAATCTGTTTCTTTTTTCCAGATGGGAACAAGACCCATAAGGAGATAAGCTACCTGCAGCACTTCAGCCTAGCTCCAGCTGAAACCACAGAGGAACTGGGGAGCCAGGCAAGACTGCTGCTTCCATGGTGAACGTGGTCATCAGTGCCAGGTTGAAGGAGACAGACACTGAGGACACTCAACACTCACCAAAGCAGAGATCTTGAGCCTCCTAAGAGCTCATCACTGAAGTAGAATTAAAACATACCCAACATGACTCAGGGAACTTTGTAGAAGATGGGGTAGAAAGATTGTTAGAGCCACAAGTTGGAATATCATGCAGCATTGGAATATCATGCATCATGGAATATTGTGAGACATTGCCTCTCCCCAATAACTGACTGCTGTTCCCACAACACATAACCTGTAATCCCCATTGAGAGAACCTGTGACCCTCAATGAGGAAGGCCCCCTTCAGAAAAGGGACAGAGATGAGGGAAAGGATGGTACCAACACGTGATGCTTCCATACTAAGTATGTAAATAATAAATAAAGAATTTTTAAAAACTCCTTGATGAAAACATATTCATAATTTTAATATAGTCTATTTATTATTATGTTTTATTATGGATATAGTGTTTTATTTTCTGTTGAAGAAAATTCATTTTCTAGTGCAAGATGTTAATTCCTCTCGTAGTTTATTGTTCCATTCACATTTAGGACCAAAATCTGCCTGCAACTGACTTGTATGTACTGGAAGGCAGGAACTGGGATTTTAAGTTTCCATATAAATGCCCACTGACCCAGCTTCAGTCATTTAAAAGACTGTGTTTCCCTTACTACTTTGAAATTCACACTTTGATGTGTGAGTGTGTGTGTGTGTGTGTGTGTGTGTGTGTGTGTTGGTATGCAAGATTGTATGTATTTGGGCACACAGTTGTTTACATGTGTGCATGTAGAGGCCAGATGTCAAGGTCAAGTGCCTTCCTCAATCATTCACGTTAATTTTCAGACAGAGTCTCTCACTGAACACAGTCTTCACCATTTCAGCCGAACCAGCTAGCCAGCAAGTCCTAGGAATCCACATATCTTTCTCCCCAGTACTGGGATTACAGATGTCCACTACCCCACCCAGCTTTTATGTGGATACTAAGGATTCAAACTCTGCTCCTCATGCTTCTGTGGCAAGCACCTGACTGACCAATCCATCTCCCCAGCCAAACATATGTGTGTGGGGGGAGGGGCTTGATTTTGTTCTCTTATAGCATTCATCCTTTAGAAGCAGGGATACCTGTGCTGATGACCAGCTTTCTAAGAAGCTCCCACATCTTGTGTTATCATTGCTACAAGTTTGTCTTTCTTTAGGATTGTCTTGACTGTTCTGGACTCTTTATTTTTTAACTCATTAAGTTTAAAATGACCTTATAAATGTCCATGAGATGCTGGTATTTTCACTGAAAATACATTGACTGTGTAATGGTGTCCTCTTCCAGTTCAGGTGCATGGCAACCCACTCCACTCACTTATTCTGGGTTCCTGTACTTCTTTTCAGCAATTCTGAGAAGCTCCTGTGCAAGGCACAAGTTTTGTCAGATTTAGATACATGTGGCTTTTATAAGCTATTGGAAATCATGACTCAATGTCACTTACTTATATATAAAAGCAAAAACAATTTTGTATTATTATTGAGCAATCATGCTAAATTCACTTATTAATTACAATAGCTTATCTGTAGACTCTGATTTTTCTCTTAAAGACAGTAATTTTTCATGTGAAAAGATGACAGCTTTATTGTATTCTTAACAATCCTTATACCAATTTCAGATTCTCTCATTGCATTTGCTAGGCTCTCCCAATCCATGTTGAGGGGGTTGGGCCACTTCATCTCAGTTCTGCTGTCAGAGGGAAAATTTCAATATTCTACTAATAAATGTTATCCTTCCTTTGCTGCAGCTGTTTCATACACCCTATCAGGTCAAGGAAGTAAAATTTCAGTAATAAGTGACATGCTTCCTGCAGGTGTTTATTGGGTTAGGAAAGTTTCCTGTGCTTCCTTGATAACTTACTTAGAGATATTTGTTTGTTTGTTGATGTAGGGTCTCATTCTAGCCGAGGCTGACCTGGAGTTAACTATGTAGTCTCAGGGTGGCCTCGAACTCTTGGCGATCCTCTACCTCTGCCTCCCGAGTGCTGGGATTAAAGATGTGAGCCACTATGCCCAGCTTGCTTAGATATTTATAAGTTTGTTTTTGACATAAATGAGTTTTTAAAGCATGGTCTAGTTAGATGGCGGAGAAGGGAAAGGTTGTAGATCCATCCTCCACACCTTAAGGCCACAGGCTGACAGGTGAGCTGGGCACCCAGGACAGGAGGTAGCCACTGCTCTGCAAATATCCACACAGTCCCTGCTGTAGCTTCCCACTAGCCAGACCCGGGAAAACCCTCCCTTATACCCATGAGCAAGACCTGGTGGGGGGGGGGGGCATACATAGTGTCGAACGCATATGCCATTGGCTCTCCAGGTCCTGACTTCTGCCAAGGTACAACCAGGCCTTCAGGCCTGCAAGGGCATGGTACTTTATGGTGGCATGGGACATAGTGTGATGAAAAGAAAGGTGGTCACTCAAATGCCAGGGTGGGACCTGGGAGCTCTAGAGCTCAGGAAAGTTCCAGCATTGCTTTGTTTAAGGTAAGCACTCTGGAGAGATCTGAGATCTTAAAATTCGTCTTGACTCAACAGTGGTGAGCAATGACGTTAAAAGTCCTAGGTGAGGGTAAACCGGATGGTGGCGGAATGGGAAGTGAACATCAAGTTCTTGGTCTTTCTTCTGCTTATGGGAAACGCTGCTCCTATGTGACCAATCAGAAACCTTCCTCTCATGGGAGATTTACTGTTTGTAGAAGGACTGAGCATAGAATAGGTAAAAGCTGCTATCAACCTTTCCCTAGCTTAAAAATAAGAAAAGATTCACTACAACTGAACATTACAGATGGAAATCAGCTGTCAAACCAGTTGTTTATATTAAAAGAAAGTCATAGTCAAAGTGACTATTGGAAATGGAATTGTAAGATTGTCTCTAGAAAGATCTTGGGGTTCATACTGGCTGCCTGTGTTCAGGTTAGAGCACGCTGAGCAGAAGAAAGAGATAGACGTCCCTGCCAGACTGGTCATATGGACACTTTATGTTCTGACATGCACTCTGTATGCATTTATTTCTAATTGCTGTATACAGTTGACAATCCTTTTTGAGAGTACTAGTGTTTTTCTAGTTATCCTGGCATATTTTTATAAGTAAAAGTAGTAAAATATCTCCACTATAAATTCTTTGTTAAAATTCACAGGGAATATTGCTATGGGAGAGAGACATAGCCCCTCGTGAGTTGTAAACATTGTGCTTGCACCGTGACTCCCAGGAGGAGTAAATGCAGCATGTAGCAGCTCAGTCATTGTGTAGTGAGGAAGAGGAGCTATTGTCCTGTTCAGCTTGACTGCGCTGTGTACACAGTGCAGCGAAAGCACAAAGTCTCATTCACAACATCTACTCTAGATGCTAAAAGGCAGTCAGTGCATGACAAGACCTAGCAAGCTGGGCTGGAGGGATGGCTTAGCGGTTAAGGCACTTTCCTGCAAAGCCTATGAACTCTTATTCAAATCTCCAGGTCCCACATAAGCCAGGCTCACAGTGATGCAAAGTGCAATGTCACGTGCATGCAAGGGGGCACATGTGTCTGGAGTTTGTTTGTAGCAGCTGAAAGCCCTGTGAGCCCATTCTCTATCTCTTTCTCTCTCAAAATCTTTAAAAACAATTAAAAGACTTACCAATCTAATATATTTTGTACGTTTTTGTATTAAAATTCCTAGTAAAGATGTTCTTCTGGAAACTTTGCACATTACAGCTTTCTGGGTTGGTGAAAAAGGTAAGGGCTCTAGGCAAGAATGCTCTTATTCTGAAGACATTAAGACATTTTTATTAACATGGTTACATGTGTGTGATTTGCTGAAGACTTGAGTAAAGGGTGGACAAATTGAAGCCTTAATTGAAACATCCGTTCTGTCTATACTTTTAGAAGTGCCCCCTGTATGTTGAATGCATCAGTAGTAAAGTATCACTTTGAAAATATCTTTTTTAAAAACTTTTTATTGACAACCTCCATACATATAGACAGCATCTCCTCATCATAATGCCCTCTCACCACCCTCACTTTCCCCCTCCCAAGTCCCTCCTCCACAAGTCCCTTCTTCTTTCCAAGCAGGCTCTCTTCTATCGTGATGTCATTGCTTTCCCCCTTCTCTTATGCAGGTATCGTGTAGGTGGCACCAGCCACTGTGAAGTCATGAATGCCATGGACACTTTTATCTGGAAGAGAGTATTACAAAGCACTCCTCCCTTTCCCTTGGTTCATACTTGCTTTCTGCCATCGTTTCCAGAAAGGTCTCTAAGTGCTGAACACTCCACTGTCACTTCTTCTCAGCACTTTGGTGAGTTTTATCTTTTGCTAAAATTCATATGAAATACTGTTTTGGGGATGGACTTGTGGAATGGCCTGTGTGAGCAGTATAGTCTGTGATTGTTTGGTGGTTTGGAGGAGGTGTGAAGGAAACTACTGTGAACGGTAACATGCTAGTATGTTCATATTTTGACATTTTCAAATGTCAGTCTTCTGTGTACTTTGTGCATTTTGTTTTTGCTGTTTGTATATTGCATATAACAGACAAAATATGCCCAAATTTTTCAACATCTAAACTTAAAGATGGTTGCCAGTGTATGATAAATCAGTTAGGAAAATAGCACATTTTTTGGTAAACATTTTGTTAAAATGTAGAGGAAAATTTGCTCTCTGTAAATAAATTTCGGATGTGAATTTGTCCATTTATGTGTAAACATTACATATGTCTACTGGTTTTAGGACAGGAGGAGGAAAGTGAGGAGAGAATGTTTCAAGGCTCAGGTGTGACCATCTAGAAGCTATCTCAGATTATCAGAATTGCTAGGTGAACAATTTTACTTACTAGTGCTTTCTGCACAGCAGACATGTTCTCACATGGGATATGTAGCCTTTCTAGATATTCAAAAATGTTTGATGCATTTTAAAAAGTAGTGAAATAATACTTTGTGTAAACAGCTTTGTCTGTGATTGTAGAATATTGTAGTGTTTGTGGAGAGGCACACACTCATGTGTGTGCCCATGCATGTGTGTAGAGAGGAAAGGAGAATGTCAAGTGCCTGCTCTAGCATCCTTCCTCTTTATTTCCCTGAGTCAGAGTCTTTTTTAATATTTTTATTTATTTATTTGCAAAGAGAAAGAGAGAGAGAGTATGGGCATGCCAGGCCTCCAGCCACTGCAAATGAACATGGGCCACTGTATATCTGACTCTACGTGGGTACTGGGGAATCAAACCTGGGTCTTTGGGCTTTGCAAGAAAGTACCTTAACCACTGAGCTATCTCTCCAGACCAAGACAGAATCTTTCTGAATCTGGAGTTCACTGTGTCTTAGTTAGACTGACCAGCAAGCCCTGGTCATTGTCTTGTCTCTGCCACACTTAATGCTGGGTTACAGGCATTTGAGGCCAAGTATGGCTTTTTCCATGGGTGCTAAGGTTCAAACTCAGATCTTTATTTTGCACAACAATGTCTCTTACCTACTGACCCATCTCACCCCACCCACGTGTATAGCCTTATAAGACATAGGAGGGTTGTATTTTGAAAAGGAGTTTGGGGAAGTGAAAATGACACATGTCTGCATTGCATGTGACATGGGAGAGGAGAAGCTGCAGAAAATAAACAGTCCTAGACCAGAATATACTTCTTTTTGTTTTCTAGGTAGAGTATCACTCTGGCCCAGGCTGACCTGGAAATCACTATGTAGTCTCAGGCCAGCCTCGAACTCACAGCAATTCTCCTACCTCAGCCTCTTGAGTGCTAGGATTAAAGCGTGCACTAGCACACTGGGCCAGAGACACTTTTAAAAGTCACTGTTGGGCTGGAGAAATGGCTTAGCGGTGAAGCACTTGCCTGTGAAGCCTAAGGACCCCGGTTCGAGGCTTATTTCCCCAGGACCCACGTTAGCCAGATGCACAAGGGGGTGCACACGTCTGGAATTCGTTTGCAATGGCTGGAGGCCCTGCCGTGCCCATTCTCTCTCTCTCTCTCTCTCTCTCTCTCTCTCTCTCTCTCTCTCTTCCTCTTTCTCTCTCTGTCTGTTGCTCTCAAATAAATAAATAAAAATAACAAAAAACATTTTAAAAAGTCACTGTAAGAGCTCATCACTCTTGCATGTGCATAGTTTATTCTCCACTGCTCATTATTTGAACCACCTAGTATTTCTAGATGCTTAGTAGGGCACAAAGTATATTTAGAGTAGACATAGCAAAGAGTATACTTTCTAAATACCCTTTCCATTAAAATGCATACTGTATATAATACCATCTTTTGGAGATGGGAGGATAAAATCAGAAGTATCAGAAGGTTTCAAAAGAAAAAAAAAGAAGCTTCCAGAAAGCAGTAATCATTATATTTGTCCTCTTTCAGTGATGGAGGATAAAAAAATACTGCAAGGGGCTTTATACCAACATATCTTTAGTCAAGCAAAATTGGCCACTCTCCCTTCTGTCTGTGTATTCTACAGCATATGAAGTTTACAGAAAGGACGCAGAAGTCCTAATATCTAGTCTCTCCAGATGCTAAAGAGGCACCAGTGTATGTTAGAAGGAGTCAGTTAACAGACTGAGTTTACTTTGTGTTAAAATTCATAGGAAAAACTGTTCCTAAAATCCCATGGGTGAAATCATTAAAATCTCAAAATATTACAGCTGTGGGCTAGGGAGATAGGATAGATCAGTGGGTAAAAGGCTTGTCTCCCAAACATGCCGACCTGAGTTTGAATTCCCAGCACCCGTGTGAAAAGCTGAGTGCAGTCATATGCACCTTTAATCCCAGCGCTGGTGAGGCAGAGACAGGAGAACCCCTGGAACCTGCTGGAACCTGCTGGCTTGCTAGTCCAGCACAATAGGTGAGATCTGTGTTCAGTAAGAGATGCTGTCTCTGAAGTAAGGTAGGGAGAGAAAGAGTAAGACTCCTGACAGCCGCTTGCCTGGGTGGTGATGTTGCATTTGTACTTCTTTGGATGCCCCTGTGATGATCAGGCAACCTCCTCACAGGCTGCTGTTGCTGACCTCATGCATCTGAAGAACCTTCAGTTGCAACACATCCAGACCTTTTGTCAAGGATTTTCATCCTCCACCTACTTCTTCCCTTTCTGGAAGCCTCTTTTTTTCTTTTGAAACCTTCTGATGGGATTAAAAGATACCCACCTCAGTTGGTAAAGTGGCTGCTTTGCAAGCATGAGGACCTGATTTCAATACCCAGAATCCATGTATTTAAAAGAAAATGTCATCTGTATTTGTCTGCATTTGTAAACACAGAGCTAGGGAGGTGGAGACAGATGAATCCCTGGGGCTCACAGGCCAAGCAGTCTAGCATAAATGATGACCTCCAAATTCATAAGATCATGTCTGTCCCCTGAAAGTGGGTTTTGCCTGAGGAACAATACTCAAGGTTGTCCTCAGGCCCCCACATGCACATGTGCCTGCACAGACATGAATTTGCACATACACATATACACATAGAAATAAAGAATATAATTGAAAACATTACAGCTGTGTAAATGTGACCACTGGGTTGATAGAGATGGCAGGGATCTAGGCCAGAATGCTCCTGTTTAAAAGACACTTTCACAATGCAGCCTTTGGGCTGGAGAGAAGGCTTAGTGGTTAAGGCACTTGACCGCAAACCCTAAGAACTCCTGTTCGAATCTCCAGGTCTCACATAAGCCAGAAGCACAATGATGCAAGCACACAAGTCACCCATGTGCACAAGGGGGCTCATACTTCTGGAATTTGTTTGCAGTGGCTAAAGGCCCTGGCATGTCTGTCTGTCTATCTGTCTGTCTGTCTCTCTCTCTCTCTTCTCTCAATATTTTTTTAAAAATGCCGCCTTTGTTAGGTGTGTACAGTTATTGAAGGTCACTGTACATCTATTGGGAAACTTGAGTTCTTGTAAATATCTAGTCTTACTAAATGTTTAAAAGTATGTAAGTATGTAAAGATAGAAGGATAACACAATGGCCTTTAATACTATTTTTTTGCCATTTCTTAGGAATGGTTGCATTTGGAGGATGGAATTGTTAAATAATGTCAGAATAGATGGTGACCATTCAGTGAAGGTGGGCTGTGCACAGAGAAGAACTCATGTCTGCTAGGGTGCCTTAGTTGTCTAACCACTGCTCTATACATGTACATTGGTGAGTAATCAGGGATAAATCCAAATGCCCAGAATAAGTAACAAAAAAGTCTATATAAATATTCTAATAGCGGGCTGGAGAGATGGCTTAGCAGTTAAGCTCTTGCCTGTGAAGCCTAAGGGTCCCGGTTCGAGGTTCGACTCCCCAGGACCCATGTTAGCCAGATGCACAAGGGGACGCATGTGTCTGGAGTTCGTTTTCAGTGGCTGGAAGCCCTGGCACACCCATTCTCTCTCTCCCTCTCCCTCCCTCTCTCTCTCTCTCTCTCTCTGCCTCTTTCTCTGTCTGTCGCTCTCAAATAAATAAATAAAAATAACCAAAAAAATTTAAAAAATATTCTAATAGCTTTCAGGCAACAGTGTGCTCTGGAAGAGATCTTTGTTAATCCATCTCTTGTAGCTACCATCATCCTGAGCCTGAGTCACTGGAGAGGTACAGAGAGAGAGGAAGATACATGAGAGGAGGGATTTTTGCTAGCAAGTATCTCTAGACCCAGAAGACAATTTTCATTTATAACCATAGGTATACATGCACAAATTCGGTAAGGTATGCATGTTTCACTTTAAATTGAGCATTAAGGCAATGCAGAATTTTAATTGTAACTTTGCCAATAGTTCCATCTAGGGGTCTATTGTCATTTTTGTTATCTACAAGTTTTTTTGTCACCCAGGAAGGCAGGATTACAATTTCTCCTTACAGATTAAGATGGTATGATATATTCTTCATTATCGAAATACACATGTAGCTTGGGCCTTTTGAGTTGCTAGATATCTACACCATGTGGGAAAGCATGGCACACACCTTTTAGCTTCCTACATGGAATGCTGTGTGCACACACCAGGACCTAGAAGGACACATCCAGCTGAACTTCTGAGGTTGAATAGCTTTACTTTTTTTTTTTTTTCTTCTTGTGTTATTATTTTCTGTAATGCACATTTTTAAAAATGTAATTTCTTTTAAAAAGTTGGGAACAAAGAAATTTAACAGATAATTTTTAAGACAGATTAGCATATGACTTTTCTTCCTTAGCCTGTTGTTGTAGTAAACTATATTCTTTGGTTTCCCACATTTGAAATTATCTAGTAGTTTTTAAAATCAAGCCCACAATGTGTTCTTTGTTATCACTGCATTCTAGATTCCACTGGTTGATTTTTAATTGAGCACTATTACATCTGGGATTGTGAAAGATACTGTCCTATTAGCTTTCTTTCTTGAAATTACTTCCCCAAGTTTGTCATTAAAATCTTCTTGACTTTATAAATCACAAATCACAAAAATATATTTCGTTTTTGTTTTTACTCCAAAAATGTTAGCAAGGTTGGGAAGTAAACTATTCTGGGATTACTTGGGAAAGGTTTTTTTTTTTTTAATTTTTATTAACATTTTCCATGATTATAAAATATATCCCATGGTAATTCCCTCCCTTCCCACCAATCAATCATATAATGTGATGGCTTTCTGAGTTTCATTTATCTGTTAAAAACCCTATTCTTAAAAAATAGCTTTTTGCACATGCTAATATATAACATTAGAACTAAGACATTTAAGGGAATGGAATGGAGGTATCTGAACCTAAGACTTCTCCCTGCCCATCACGTGTCCTCTTTCAGTTCTAAGGAAGATGGAGGCCGTTCATCCTTTCCATTTCACAGTACATAGTGACTGCTGGAGTGCCTTGTGAGCAGGAGCGGAAGTCAGCACAAATTGATATGCTCCACACCCAAGTCAGGGTCTCTTCAGGGCCATGCAAACCTACCAGAGATTGAACCCCATCACTGGGATGTTGCAGAAGCAAAGTCCATTTTTCACTAATGAAAACATGCAGATGAGGACAACTTGTCTTTCTTCTTTCTTTACGCCACTGTCACTACTACCTTCATCCCTGTCTATAACATTCCTCTCATCTGTAATTTCCTTTTTTTTCTTCTTTTGTCTCAAACAAGTGACATCTGGTTTAATTCATGTCTTCTTTATGAAAACACAGGCTACAAAGATTTCATAAGGGACCATACTTTTCTTCTACTGTAAGAAACTGAGTAATTTTTCTGGGCATTCTCTGGATCTGGAAGAGCCAAAAATGAACACTCCTGATGCCAGGAGTCTAAGAAGCCGCAGGGCCCTGCTCTGGGGAAGATTAGTATAAAGGTGCACCCAGGCTGCTTCAGGCATGGTTGAGGTTCGTTGCCTCTCCACCCTGTGGGGTGTCGGGTGTCTTGTGTTTTCCATTTCACCAATCATAGTTTACAATTTTTGCCGTTTCTCTTGGGGGACATCCAGAGTGACTGCCACAGCTGCCCCCTTCCCAGAACCACATGAAAAATGCTGACAGGAGAGACTTTGTACTGAACACATGTCAGTCCCGAGAAGCAGTGGAAAAAAGGAAATGCCTCTATTGGGCCAGTGTTCTTCAGAAACGATGTTATATTTTTTTAAAAATAGCATAAGCTGGCTTAGAGTACTTGGAAAGTATAATTTGCCCAATCAAGATTTAGATGGAATCACAGTGAAAATTTTTGCTTGGTCTTTATTTTCTTTTCATATGAAAAAATTAGGTATTTTATGAGAGACAAGCTGATATCACTTGGCTAGATCCTACTATAACAAAATACTGTCAAAAGTTTTTTTTTTTTTTTTTTTTTTTTTTTGTGCGGGTGTGGTGGTGCACACCTTTAATCCCAGCACTCAGGAGGCAGAGGTAGGAGGATCACTGAGAGTTTGAGACTACATAGTGAATTCCAGGTCAGCCTGAACTACAATGAGACCCTACCTTGAAAAACCAAAAAAAAAAAAAAAAAAAAAAAAAGGTTGTTTTGTGGGCTGGAGAGAGAGCGAGATGGCTCAGTGGTTAAGAGCGCTTCCTGTATAAGTGTCAGAGCCTGAGAGGCTGCTCATGCACAAGGTGGCCCATGAGTCTGGAATTTGTTTGCAGTGGCGGGAGGCCCTGACATGCCCACTAACTCTCTCTCTCTCTCTCTTTCAAATAAATAGATAGATAATATATAAGAAAAAGAGGAGAGGAAAAAAGAAACAGTGCAGAGAATATAGATATTATAACATAAGATATAAGGCTGGAGATGACTTAGCATTTAGGGTGCTTGCCTGCAAAGGACCAAAGTACCAAGTTCAGTTCCCTGGGACCCACATAAAGCCAGGTGCACAAGGTGGCACATATGTCTGAAGTTCATTTGCAGTGGCTAGAGACCCTGGCATGCTTATTCTCCCATAAATAAAAATAAAATATTTTAAAAATAAGACAATAAATCATAGCAATGAATTTGAGAATTTTATGAAGTTGAGGAATACATTGAAGAAAACACAGTTTATTAAAGCTAACCTAAACAGGATGGACCATTTGAATATTCCAACATGTACTAGGTAATAAATGTGTAATTAAAAACCCCTTTCCCAGTGTGGGGGTGGGAAGGGAGGGAATTACCATGGGATATATTTTATAATCATGGAAAATGTTAATAAAAATTAAAAAAAAAAAACCTTTCCCAAGTAATCCCAGAATAGTTTCCTTCCCAACCTTGCTAACATTTTTGGAGTAAAAACAAAAACGAAATATATTTTTGTGATTTGTGATTTATAAAGTCAAGAAGATTTTAATGACAAACTTGGGGAAGTAATTTCAAGAAAGAAAGCTAATAGGACAGTATCTTTCACAATCCCAGATGTAATAGTGCTCAATTAAAAATCAACCAGTGGAATCTAGAATGCAGTGATAACAAAGAACACATTGTGGGCTTGATTTTAAAAACTACTAGATAATTTCAAATGTGGGAAACCAAAGAATATAGTTTACTACAACAACAGGCTAAGGAAGAAAAGACATATGCTAATCTGTCTTAAAAATTATCTGTTAAATTTCTTTGTTCCCAACTTTTTAAAAGAAATTACATTTTTAAAAATGTGCATTACAGAAAATAATAACACAAGAAGAAAAAAAAAAAAGTAAAGCTATTCAACCTCAGAAGTTCAGCTGGATGTGTCCTTCTAGGTCCTGGTGTGTGCACACAGCATTCCATGTAGGAAGCTAAAAGGTGTGTGCCATGCTTTCCCACATGGTGTAGATATCTAGCAACTCAAAAGGCCCAAGCTACATGTGTATTTCGATAATGAAGAATATATCATACCATCTTAATCTGTAAGGAGAAATTGTAATCCTGCCTTCCTGGGTGACAAAAAAACTTGTAGATAACAAAAATGACAATAGACCCCTAGATGGAACTATTGGCAAAGTTACAATTAAAATTCTGCATTGCCTTAATGCTCAATTTAAAGTGAAACACGCATACCTTACCGAATTTGTGCATGTATACCTATGGTTATAAATGAAAATTGTCTTCTGGGTCTAGAGATACTTGCTAGCAAAAATCCCTCCTCTCATGTATCTTCCTCTCTCTCTGTACCTCTCCAGTGACTCAGGCTCAGGATGATGGTAGCTACAAGAGATGGATTAACAAAGATCTCTTCCAGAGCACACTGTTGCCTGAAAGCTATTAGAATATTTTTTTAATTTTTTTTGTTACTTTTATTTATTTATTTGAGAGCGACAGACAGAGAAAGAGGCAGAGAGAGAGAGAGAGAGAGAGAGAGAGAGAGAGAGAGAGAGAGAGAGAGAGGGAGGGAGGGAGAGGGAGAGAGAGAATGGGTGTGCCAGGGCTTCCAGCCACTGAAAACGAACTCCAGACACATGCGTCCCCTTGTGCATCTGGCTAACATGGGTCCTGGGGAGTCGAACCTCGAACCGGGACCCTTAGGCTTCACAGGCAAGAGCTTAACTGCTAAGCCATCTCTCCAGCCCGCTATTAGAATATTTATACAGACTTTTTTATTACTTATTTTGGGCATTTGGATTTATCCCTGATTACTCACCAATGTACATGTATAGAGCAGTGGTTAGACAACTAAGGCACCCTAGCAGACATGAGTTCTTCTCTGTGCACAGCCCACCTTCACTGAATGGTCACCATCTATTCTGACATTATTTAACAATTCCATCCTCCAAATGCAACCATTCCTAAGAAATGGCAAAAATAGTATTAAAGGCCATTGTGTTATCCTTCTATCTTTACATACTTACATACTTTTAAACATTTAGTAAGACTAGATATTTACAAGAACTCAAGTTTCCCAATAGATGTACAGTGACCTTCAATAACTGTACACACCTAACAAAGGCGGCATTTTTAAAAAAAATATTGAGAGAAGAGAGAGAGAGAGACAGACAGACATGCCAGGGCCTTTAGCCACTGCAATATATATATATATATATATATTGCAATATATATATATATATATATAGTTTTAGTAAGTTATTATCTGAGGTGGTTGTACAGTAAAATTGCCCAGTTCATATAAGACAACCAAGTGGAGACATCCATCACTTCTCTGCACCTCAATAAGCCTGAAAAAAATGCTCCAACTGTGTAGCTACAGAAGAGGGCTGTGTTGTGGAAAGGGACAAGAATTCAACAGGAAATAATAGAGAAAAATCCAAAAGTACTGAATTCAGATCTGTAATGCATGTGCATATATATATATATATATATATATATATATATATATATATATATATATATATATATATATATATATATGTAAATACATACATAGAGGAAAAAAGAGGTGCTCTGATATACAATGTATTTTATATTGAGAGAAAGACAGAGAACCCCTAATGTTTGGGTCGAAGGCACAGTAATAGAGGACAATTCTCCCAAGAGATCTTTTAGCAAAAGAGCAAAGGAAAGCTAATATCAAGCTCCACAGGTTCACAAATGGAGCTCCACAAATATACAGTTTAAGATAGGATACTTGTGACCATTCAAGAAGCAGATATGAGAGAAAGTTCTGCCTTCATTTCCTAAGTTCCTCATTAGTTCTGTGGTGGAGAAATAGTTTAAAAGAGAGCTTATTTCTTCGATAAGACTAGGGACGTTTGGTAATACAAAATATACTCAGAAAAGGGCTGGAGGGATGGCTTAGTGGTTAAGGTGTTTGCTTGCAAAACCAAAGGACCCAGGTTTGATTCCCCAGCACCCACGTAAGTTGGCAGAGATAGGAGAATCACTGTGAGTTCGAGGCCAGCCTGAGACTACATAGTGAATTCCAGATCAGCTGGGGTTAGAGCAGGACCCTACCTTGAAAAAAAGGGGGAGGGGAGGGAAGAATTCAATATCAGTGACTTCAAAGAGGATTCAAATTAACCGATAAATGAAGGAAAATATACATTCAAGATTTGGATGAGAAATTCAGCAAAGAGAAATTCTGGGAGGGTAGGGGACAAGCAGAAATCTTAGAAATTAAGATCTCAAAGTATCAATTTTTTTTAAATTATGGAAAACATCACTAGTAGACTAGACTAGGCAGAAGAAAAATATTGGAGCTTGAAGACAAGATTGAGGCGTTTTACATTCAGATACCAATAACTTAAATGATATGCAATCACAGCAACAATGGGAGAGAAAATGGTCTAAACACATGATATGCATGTGTGAACATATCATGATGAAAGCTATGACTTCATATACTTAATATATATTAGTAAAAATATTACTCAGTTATTTTTTTTCAAGGTAGGACTTCATTCTAGCCCAGTTGACCTGGAATTCACTACTCAATCTCAAAGTGGCCTTGAACTCACTGTGAACCTCCTATCTCTGCCTCCCAAGTGCTGGGATTAAAGGTGTGCATCACTGTGCCCAACCTCGTTACTCAGTTCTATTGAGGGCAGCACGTGCCAGGATGGTTGAGTGCCAGGACTCTATAGCAACATATGGAATGCCCAGGTAGTATACTTGTAAGAGCCTTCTGTTGCATAATGATTATCCAGATGAAAAACAGCTAGCTAAACTTCTGTCCTGGGCACCAATATATCACTTGCTTATAAACTTCCACCTGTTGAGCCAAGGTGGATTTTCAGGTCTCTACAGGATTCAGCGCTTTCAGACGATAATCCCCAAAAGTCCATCTTTCACTCCCCATGCAGGGTCATCCTGGGTTTTAGTAGCAGTTTCCTTTGGGGAAAGCTTAGGAGCAGATTTACAGTATGAGGCCTGTGGGTTGCCAGATTTAGCAAAAATATTGTAAGGTACATATATATACAAAAATATATCAATAGGTAGGAGAAGTGCCATGAGTTCAAGGCTACCCTGAGACTACATAGTTAATTCCAGGTCAGCCTGGGCCCCAGTGAGACCCTACCTCAAAAAACAAAACAAAAATAAATAAATCACAACCTGATGATCTGTAAGACAGATTTAACTAAGGGCTCAGTGTTTCTTCTGGCAATTCGGCCTGAGCCTTCCTCAAAACCGCCTGGCCTCCCTATCCCTAGAAGGATGACAGCTCACTGAGCCAGCTTGGAGCTAATAACTGAGTAAGACCACATGTGTCTTCTACAGAGACTTTCCAGGGTTTTCTGCATAAAGTCAGGAGGCACCTGAGTAAGTATCCCACCTAGTCCTTTCCTAGGGATTCCATCAAGCACTGATTCCCACCTGTCTGTGGCTTCTTGAGATCATAGCACCCATCTTCTCCGTGTTTGATTACTAAGTGCTTCCACCCAGCTTCTGCTACCTCTGCATCCATTTCTTCCCACTGACATCAGCAAACCCAGTTCCACTGTGGCTTTGCTTCTTCAGGAGTGGTCTCTAGGTCTCCATCACCACCATCACCAGCAGCAGCAGGAATGTTGAAAATAAGTTAGAGATACAAATTATTGGCACTGTGAAAAAACACTTTTCTGTGTGTTATCTGACTTTCAACATCACAGCAAGGAAATGATTAGTAATTGGTTTCCCCTCAGAGACTCAGAGAGACAAGTAATTTGCTCCAAATCTCATAGCTGGTAAATTATGAAAATAGAACTTGAACCCATATCTGACTGAGTCCAGACCCCAGGCTCCTAAACACCCTTTCCTGTGTGATCTTCAGGCCTGAAGCAGGACAGACAGGAATTCTTATCCTATGAGGGTGTGACTATCCCTTTGTCCATCCAGTTTCCAGGAAAATTTGGGGTGTATTTGTGGAAATGTATTTAAGGATGGTAATGATGCACAATTTTGAGTCCAGGCATACAGGATTGCATATCCCGGGCCAGACACCTAAAAATGGCACTAATGGTCAACTGCACTGTCTGACTGAAGACACTGATTCAAAAGAAGCCTAGATTCAATGCAGGTGAAATGCCATGGCTTCTCCCGAATACTGGGAGGGCCCAACGGCTCAGGGAAGTGGGTCTGTCAGAATAGGTCTCTCATTCCTAACGTACTCAGCCACCCTAGTGTACTCCCAGACTACCCAGGGGAACACTGCCTCTCTCTAGACACTAAGATATGAGGTCATGAAAATTTTGATGAGGTCGTGAGAGAAGGGATAGCATCCTTAAGTCCTCATTAGGATCAGAGTTGGAAGTAGGAGTAGGGATACCATAATTCACTTACAGCAGGATTCCCCTTGGGGGCTTGCTATAACAGAGTATGCCCAGCCATTACTGGGAGTAATTTAGGTCATCACAATACCGACAGATGCCACAACTGTGCTCATTCCATAATGTTCCTAAAATATATGAGCAACCCAATTTCATTAGGAAAATTTCTTTCTTGAGATCACTTCTGGGGCTTGATTCCTAAGTCAGGCAGAGACCCAGAAAGAAACAGATGGCATTTAAACTGGAATCTTTTGAGAAGGGCTTAGTAAAGAAGTGATTTACAAAGATGTGGGTGTGGAGACAGAAACTACAGGGTGCTTTGGTTTTTGAAACAGTTGCTGTGGTTACAGCTCTCCACCTGGAGGAGAAATAAGGAAATATTACCACACCTGTGTAGGCAAAGTGATGGAGAGCCACTTTGAGAAAAGTTAACATTAGCCAAGGCACAAAAAAAGGATAGCAGAGGAGAATCAACTCAGCTTTCCTCCCCTCCAAGTCCTGGGGAGCTCTCAGAGGATGAGGAAACCTCCAAGTCCTGAGGAGCCCCTCAGAGTCTCCTCCCCTCCAAATCTTGAGGGACATCTCAGAGTCTCCTGCCCTCCAAGTCCTCAGGAACATCTCAGAGTCTCCTCCCCTCCAATCCCTGAGAGACATCTCAGAGTCTCCTCCCCTCCAAATCCTGAGGGCTTCCTCAGAGTCTCCTCCCCTCCACCTGAGGGACATCTCAGAGTCTCCTTCCCTCTAAGCCTGAGGGACATCTCAGAGTCTCCTGCCCTCCAAGTCCTGAGGGACATCTCAGAGTCTCCACCCCTTCAAGTCCTGAGAGCATGTCAGAGTCTCCTCCCCTCCAATCCCTGAGAGACATCTCAGAGTCTCCTCCCCTCCAAATCCAGAGGGACATCTCAGTCTTCTTCCTTCCAAGTCCTGAGGGACATCTCAGAGTCTTCTCCCCTCCAAGTGCTGCAGGACATCTCAGAGTCTCCACCCCTCCAAGTGCTGAGGGACATCTCAGAGTCTTCTCCCCTCCAAGTGCTGCAGGACATCTGAGTCTCCACCCCTCCAAGTGCTGAAGGACATCTCAGAGTCTCCACCCCTTCAAGTTCTGTGGGACATCTCAGAGTCGCCTCCCCTCCAAGCCCTGAGAAGCTCCTCAGAATCTCCTCTCCTACAAGTCCTGGGGAGGTCTCAGAGTCTTCTCCTCTCCAAATGCCGTGGGACTTCTCAAAGTTTCTACTCAACCCAGACCCAAGGTCAACACTGCCTTTGACAAAAGCCCTCACATGCTTCTGGAGGTACATACTTGTGACTTTCTTTTTTCACGTGAATATTGACAAATTTTTATGTCAAAGTTATATCAATTTCACTAAGTAGTAAATTGAACAACGCACATGGTTGATATTCTCTGGAAGAGCTTGCGCAAGTCTGGGATGATCCGTTCCCAGAAGGCTTGAGGGAATTAGCTGTTAAAGTCCTCTGAGCCCTGAGGATGTGTTGTGGGAAGATTTTCAATTACTGATTCCATTTACTTAATAGCTTCAGAACTACTTTTTTAAAAAAAACATTTCTTCTTGCAATCTGCTCAGTTACATTTTTTAGAAACTCATTCGTTTCCTCTACATGAAATTTATTGGCATGAAGTTTTTCTTATTTTCTTTTTGGTGTCTGCAGGCTCTGGATGATAGCGTTCTTATTCCTGCTGGTGGTTATTTCTGCCTTTTCCCCCCATTTTTTTTTTCATGATCAGTTTCAGGGTAGCTTAAGCTTAGTGATCAGCTTCCTGAAGACCCTGCTCTAGGTCTCACTTATCCTTTCTAGATGTTGCTTGTTTATTTCTCTATGTTTCCTTCCCTTTACTTTGATTGGGCTTATTTTGATAGAGTGGGAAGACATGTTTTATGAGAGTGAAAGCATCAGGAAGGTCTAACAATGAGGGAACTCTTGCAATGAGGTATGAGTGAGGAAAGGTACACTCAGGGAGAAAGTTTATCTAAACCGTCCCCCATTTCTACTTCCCTGCAGCCTCTTCTGCCCCAGGTTCCCAGTTCCATCACCCTCAAAGTCAGAGCCAGGGCCTGGAGAGATGGATTAGCAGTTACGGTGTTTGCCTTCAAAGACAAAGGATCCCAGTTTGATTCTCCAGGACCCACGTAAGCCAGATGCATAAGGCAGCACATGCATCTGGAGTTCATTTGCAGTGGCTGGAGAACCTGGCATACCCATTCTCTCCCCCCCCATCCCTTTCTCTCTCTCAAATAAATAAATAAAATATATTTTTTAAAAGGCAGAGCCAGAAACAAAGCAGAGTTCATGTCACCCCCACCCCAACCATTAGTGCCCTTTGCTCCCAAAAGAAGGGAACCATGACCCTTAGGGCCTCAGTGGGAAGAATGCATGGTTTACAATGTGACATATGATGCATAGTGTAGAAAGTCCCCATCACCAGAACCAGACCCGATCTGCTCTCCACATTAAACTTGACTTGGGAAAGGATGTTGGTAGGTAATTGAAAGACTGAAACCACTTTGGGCATTAAATGTAAGAGGATTGGCTTACTCCTCCAGCTTCACTGCTTCCTTTCCATAAGGCTGCAGTTACTCTCTCAGAACCTGAGTCTTCCATCTCTCAGATGGTTATGATGATGAAAGTGCATGCCTCAGGATTAAGCATATGATATAGACAAGGTCCTCAGCACAGCCTTCTTTCATGGTGGTTTTTTTGTTTGTTTGTTTTTGATTTGTTTTTCACTCTGAAAATTGGAGGAAGCAGGCATGAATAGCTCCTTGGCTGGCTGCTTACAATAAGAACCTGACATCCATTCCTGTTCTCCTTCTCCTCCAGCTCCTAGTGCCTGGGCAGCAAGAAGGAAGTGACCTATGCTGGGCAGCCCACAGCCTCACCCTTGCATCTCCTGGTGCATTCTTTGATACGCAGTTCAGCTCGGCAGATTCAAGAACCTTGTCATCTTGGTTTCATCATGACCTAGCCTAGGAGATCTGAAAGTTCGTTACACACACTTCATGCACAATGCTGGTCAAAGAGCTAGAGGAGAAGAGAAGCTAAGATCAACCCAGCCAGAGCCTGTGTCCTGTCTTCCACCATGCAGACCTCAGCAGCACACTTTGCCCGCTGTTCTCAGCAGGCCTCCTCAGCATCCTGGGGCTAGTTCAGCCAGGTAGTGCCAACCTGTCTCCCTATCTTCTTCTTCTTCTTCCTCTCCCTCTCTCTCTCTCTCCTTCGCTTCCTCCCTCTTTTTCTAAGCATCCCTAAGCCAAAGTACCTCACCTTGAACAGCAAGGCTCCCAATCTTCACTTTAACACCTATTTTTTTTTTATTTTGTTTTGCTTTTCAAGGTAGGGTCTTGCTCTAGCCCAGGCCAACCTGGAACTCACTATGTAGTCTCAGGGTGGTCTCGAACTCACAACGATCCTCCTACCTCTGCCTCCCAAGTGCTGGGATTAAAGGCATGTGCCACCACGCCTGGCAACACCTAACTTTGAAATCAGAAAGTTGATGCTTGGGTTGAGGACAAAGAGAGCTTGCCCACCCACCTCCACCCTGTCCCTGAGCAAGGGTAAAACCTTAGCTGTCAATTCCAAACCCAAGAGGTTTTTTTTTTCTTTTTTTCTATGACTTCTCTAATTATTTCAGACTGTGCAGACCTGGGGTCACCCCGGCGATCTCCCCACTGGCTATGCCTCGCTGTCTGCCTCCTGTGACTCACTGTGTCAGCTCTGGGAAGCAGGAGCCCTGGGCTCTCACGCCACGTCTGGCCCCTCACCAGCCTCTGTCACCTCATCTATAAAACGGGGCTGGAAACGTCGGACAAGCAGATAAATGCAAAGATCCTCTCTAGCTCCGGGCAAAAGATGTCACTACCACCCCCTGAGCCATCTGGGCAAGACAGGGAGGGAGAGGGTCCTACACTTCAATGTGGACCCCGCCTTGATCCCCACTGGCTGCCCCACTGTGCCCCTCTCAGCTGCCAATCCCAACGAAGGCCAGAACCAAAGCTTACCCCAGGGCAAAGAGGTACTGAGAGACAGTGAGTTTCCCAGAGCTCGGGTCACCAGCAGTCCGCTCTGCTGGCACCAGGTCCAGCATGCCTCCGTCCTCCTCCCCTGCACTCCAGCCTCTGTTCTCCCAACCCCCACAGTGCTAATCCAGTCTGCTCCCCAAAATCACAATGGAGGACAAGAAACCGAGGGAGCAGGGCTTGAAGATCCATAATTTAAACTGATAAAAGTGTTACAACATAGCTTATCTAGACTGAGCGGGTCTTCTGTGAGCCTGCAGAGATGGGCAAAAGGCAGGGTAGAGGGTTGGAGGCTTGGGGGGCTGAGTGAAATCACCTTCTCTGGAGGCAGAGGTGGAAGGGCAGGGTTCGTCTTCACTCCTGCAGGCAGGGTTTCATGCTTTGTAAGTAACTTTGAACCCATGCAGTGGTCATCAAGGCACATATTTGCCCACTTCACTCCATCTTGAATCTGTTGACAGAACGCACACAGGAGAGGGCTGAATACCCCGAATCATCTCCGGGGGAACCCCCAAATCCCATCTCCCTCTCTCTGCAGCCAGGTGCCCTGAGCTTCCTCTCTGGGCCTTGCCTTCTCCTGAGGAAATGAAGTCACTGCATGAGCTCTGTGAGGAGCTCATTCAGGGGCTTCCTAGACCGTCTTCTGGGGGTTAGGGTTTCCTGAGGGCGGAGGGGGCGGTTAGAGGGGCAGAAGGTCTGACCAACATCCTGACAATTAGCTGGAATGAAACATTCCCATCCCAGACTGCTTCCTGCTCCAACTTGGAAGGTTTCTGGTTCTCTCTCTCTCTCTCTCTCTCTCCACTCCTTCTCTCCTCTTTCTTCAGTCTATCCACTTCCTAACTTGACTAATGTCCAGTCTCCACACCAACTGGGCCTCTCACTACCTGAATGACCTTAGACTGTTCTCTCTGCCTCCTCAAACCTCAAGTTCCTCCTAACAAAAATGTGTGTCCCAAGGGAAATTAACAGGGATCATGGAAGGTGCCTTAGAACACTGAGAGGTATCTGTGAGCTACCGCTGTTAGGCTCCTAATGACCCTGTGATGAAGCTTCCTGCTGACACCCCTGTCACCAAGAGGAGTCAGATCCTGAGGCACAGAGGGGTGCCCAAGCAGAGGCCTCCCAAGACCACAGGTTGGACAATGCAATGGTAGGACCTTGCTTGTTCTTGCCTCTGCACAGGGGGAGCTTTTGTTAGGCAATCGTTAGCACAGTGGAGTTCCCAGATACACTCGCTGCAGGAGCTTAGGGGCTTCCATCATAGACCCTTCCGGGGGAAGCGCTGCGCTGCTCCTCCTAGCGCCCAAGCGCGGCACTGCAGCCTGGTTTCCACCGACCGGCTGTCTGGGTTTAAAACCCTTATTCTGGTGGAACGGCGCCATCTGCTGTCTGATATTCTCATTCCCGCAGGCGTTTGCCCTCCGTGTACTGGGTGTTGGACAGGGCAGGCGCTCTCACTCACATCACAGCTTTGCAGGAGCGGATGGAACTGGTTTCTCTGCAACACTGCGCTGACTTCAGGGGAATCCTTCTCTTGACAAAGGTGGAACACCAGCGAGAGGAGGGCACGTGTAAGGAAAGAGGAGCACAAAAGACGGTGTGCACCCATTTCTCAGCCTCTCTCCTACAGAAGAACTGAAAACAAACAAAGAAACAAAAACAAAGACAAAGCCCCTCCAAAAGACAGACGTCGTCTTTGGGACTACATCCAGAGAACCCTGACTCAGCCTTTCTCAAGCAGCGACTCCCGGGGCCACAGACCAATAAGAACCCTTTCCAACGTAAGCACCCCACACAGCAGCAGGTGGCCATGATGGTGACCGCAAACCAGCCTGGGACAGTGGCCAAACCCAGCCTCCTTGTTCATTAGTAAGACTGTGGAAGCCGATTTCTGGCTCACCCAGTTCTGACCTCCAAACACAAGTATTTGGGTCCAAGGGACCTGGACCCCACGCCCTGGAGAACCAGTCACCCTGACACGCACAGAGGACACTGATCCGTCATCCACAGACCCGAGTTAGGTAAGGAACTGCATAAGAGCTCAGAAGCACCAGCAAAGAGCGCCCCAAAACTCTCTGTGGTGTCCACTTCCTTCCTTGCTCCTCAGCTCTTTGAGGCCCCCAATGCCCACTTGGCTGACTTATATACTCCCCCCCACACACACACACATCACATCTTCAACAACTTTGTATGCTAATACTGGCTCCTTCCTCCTAGCTCGCTGCTCACGGAGCCACTTTTGTCCACTGTTAGGTCAGTATTCTCCCAATATCCTAGAATGCCTTACTAACTAGCACTGAAGAACCGTGTTTGAGAGGAAAGGTGACTTGGCCAAGGCTATCCAGCCATTAGAGCCCCTGTCCTCCCCTCAGACTCAGCTGGTCATCTGTTACACTGTGGGGGCCAGATCCAGTCCCTCTCTAGATGTCAGGGCTCTCAGTTTGACCTAAACTCTCACAGTCAGCCAGATGTGAACCAGGCTAAACCTCTCTAGGTTGAAACTATTGACTTAGCTCTCAAAAAAAAAAAAAAAGGGCCTAGACAGCCCCTCCCTGGGCAGGCTCAGGCTTGAAGACCACTCCACAGAACCCCGGCACAACCGTGCCAGCACCCACTCAGTTATCCAAGAGCAGCCAGAAGACTGAGGTCCAGATCTGAGCTCTCCACAAAGCAATGGATGAGTTCCCCTGACTCATGGTTCTCCTCCTAGCCCCATGGCCCCAGCCTGTCCCTTCATTCCCTTCCAGTAGCAGGAGCAGAGATAGAGCTGCTGGGGTGAAGAGGAGCCCAACCCAGTGAGTGCACCTGCCTGCATGTCTGCCTTCTTAAGGCACAAGCAAAGGATCTTCAGCCACACTCACTGCTCATGTTGCCCACGTCATGTTGCTCCCAGCAGCTGGCCCAGGAGGGCCATGGTGATAGGCTTCATTCTGAGCATCTCGTTCAGGCCTTTCTGGAGCCTCCACAATGCATCAAGTGAAGCCAAAGTCCTCTCCTGTCTCCTCCTGTGCTGCCCAGTGGCTTTATGACAAGGCCTGGGTGGAGTTTTTCAGGCCATACAAGAAGATGTGGGAGTACCAGGGAGAAGGGACTCATTCCCACTGACCACGTGGAAAACTCTCCTGGGTAGTATATAAGGTATGTTTGGGAGCCTACGTGTGGCGTTGGGAACTTCCCCAAGTGCAGAAGCAGATCAAGATCTTGGGAAAGTATGTGGGAGCTGTCCGGGCTGAGTGGAAAGTCAAGAAAGGTGAAAGAGAGGAAGTGTGCTGTGTGTGCCTTGTGTAACCCACATCCAGGTATCTCCTGCCTCTGGAGCACGGCAGAGAGGAGGAGGTGAGGACTTACTCTGAGACACGCCTATGTTTGACTCTCCCTCTACTGACCAGCGATGGCATAAGCGTCCTAGCAGCACATCTATGCAAAATGGAATGGCGATTCCACTTCTCAAAGGGTGGGCAAGGAGAACAAAGTGTGATTGTGTGACAAGGGCCTGACCCGTGTATTCGCTATTTCTATCCCTTCAGCCCTCAGCCCTCCCACAGCTTGTGCTCTTCCAAGTCCTTGGATAGCCTTAGGGAAGAATGTTGCCAAAAGAGGCAGAGCCCCAGCCAGAGCCAACATGCTTCAACTTATAACAAACCAGGAAAGCCCATCCAACAGAAGAACCATCTAGTGCAGACAGATGAGCCACGTCGAGAGCACAGGAGAGGACCAGGAGCACCGACGGCCATCAGCGATCTCTCCCAGGGGAACAGTCTTTAAGGATGGTGTACTGCGGGCTACTGTGGAGGGGGCCATGCTGAGCAAGGGAAGGGCTGGCATAGGGGCAAGGTGCAAAGGAACACACTTCATTCAGAGTCACGAGGGAGAGCGCAAGTTGAGGGTGTAAGGAAGTGAGGATGTCACTGGAGAGAGGTAGGACTGTGTAGCTTCAAAAGGAATTGGGTGAAGAAGACAAGGTGGGCAGGATGCGGTTCTGGGGAGAGGCAGCACATAGTAGGTGCTCAAGAAAAAGTCACCTGACAGAGGAGTGCTCAGCACTGAAATGTCTCTATCACACCTTCCAAGGCTTGGAGCCCATTGTGGAGGAGGGGGCAGGAAGAATGGAAGAGCCAAAAAGGAAGGGTAGGACTGCTTACAATGCACCCTTCCAGACACAAAATGGTCTGGATATCCATGGCTTCACAGTGCCTGGCACTACCTACATAAGACCAGTCTAATAGGAGGCAAAGGTGATGACATCAAAATAAAAGAGAGACTGATTGAGAGAGGGAGGGGATATGATGGAGAGTGCAGTGGCAAAGGGGAAAGTTGGGGGGGTATCATGTTTTATTGTCTGGAATTATTGAAAAGAAGAAGAGGAAGAAGGAGAAGGAAAAGGAGAAGAAGGAGAAGAAAAAGTAGCTGAGTCCACTCTAGGCACTAAAATCATGAGACCTGTTATCTCATGATTGTAAATTGATTGGATCTAGGAGACAAATCTCTGGGCATGTTTGTTAAGGGATTTTCTAGATTAGATTAATTGAAGTGAGAAGACTCCCTCTCTCCGTGTGTAACACCACTTCATGGTCTCGGGCCTCAGGCTGGATGAAAAGGAGACAGCAAGGGATGGAAAGATGGGTTAGTGGTTAAGGTGTTTGCCTGCAAAGCCTACGGACCCATGCTTGATTTGCTGGATCCTATGTAAGTCAGTCACACAAGGTGATGCATGCGAAGGTCTCACACACACACAAGAAGCACAAGCATCTGGAGTTGGATTTTAGTGGCTAGAGGTGCTGCCATGCCAGTTCTCTCTCTCTCTCTCTCTCTCTCTCTCTTTCTCTTCCTTTCACTCTTGCTCTCTTTCATTAAAAGTAGGCTTGCCTCAAAAAATAATAAAGGAAAAGAGAAAAAGATGAAAGCAAGCTGAGTACCCGCACCATCACTCTATGTCTTGACTGTTGGCACCTCCTGTGACACACCTTCCTCGCCATGATGAAGAGGATCACTTTGCACTGTGAAGCCAGAATAGACCCTTTCCTCCCTCAAGTTGCTTCTATCAGGTGTTCACAGCAACAGGAAAAATAAACAAGACTAGGCCCATGTGTAGTATGGAGTTGCAGAGGGCTGCCTGAGCTCGTCCACTTTGGTCACCGTGAAGCTCACAAACCTTCAGTGGATCCCCAGTTCCCACCGAATGCATACCCCACGGGCAGTCACGGCTCTTCTGACAACGTCTGAGTGAACTCCTGAATGGTCCCTTCTGCCAGGGGCTTTCCTATCTCTTGGATTTTATTCCTGCTGTAACCTCTGCCCACAGACCTCTCCTTGCCCTCTCCTCTGAGAACATCCTGCCCACTTCAAATACCCTCCCTCCAATAAAACCCATCTGCCATCCCCAGCAGGCCAGAACTCGGGCTCCTTTGAAGCCCTGTGCCTGAATCCCAGCATGAAGGTTTCATTCGCCCGCGTCCTCCACGAGGCTCCCCTTCACACTACTGGGATGTGTCTGAGTTGAAGGGACTTTCAAGAAAAACTGCGATGATGGCTCTTGACATTCCCCGAGGGAGATTTTGTAAAACTGTGAAGGTCCTGGCTCCATTGCAAAATTGGAATCAAAACACGTGATAAGAAGAAAACTCCAAGTGGTTTCTCTCAGGCCCTGGAAAATAAAATACTCCTGGTAGGACAGGAAAGCAACTCTCTGAAAGAGGAAAATCAGGGACCCAATGCCATATTGGGTGTGGGGGACACCGGTGGGGTTGTCAGGGAACATGGTCAGCTGACGACTTTGACACTGCTGAAGTAGATACCAGCCAGTCCCCATTCCTCACTGCCAGCCAGCAGAAATCACTAGCCCACTGCTGTCTCTCTATTTGTCCTTGAGAGTGATGGATTTTGTTCCTTTACCCTGGGTCTTTAGGAGAGTGAGGTGGTACACGTGTATAGGTCAACCAGCCATAGGTAACTGTAGGCCTTTTAACTCAGGAAAAGCGAAGAGAAAAATGTAGCTGCCCAGGACATTCCTAGTCCTTCCCCTCCAACAAACCACTTCCTCCTCTACCTCACTGTGGCCACAGTCAGCCCCACACCAAAAAAGTAGGGGGAGAACAAGCACTATTTGGTCATGATTTTTCCTTGTCAGGCTCCCCCAGCACCTGAAAGAAAGTGGCCAAAAATTCTTATCACCCAGGACCTAGTAATAACAGAAAAATCTCAGGATAAACATTGTTGATATGAACAAACCTTTCCTTTGTTGCCTGGAATTAGGTTTTCTTATTGTGCATCTTTCAGAAACTATGTACTAGGAACTAGTGAGAATGGACAGAGGACCAGGTGGATAGATCACAGTCCAAGTGGACTCACCCTAAGATCATGGGGTCAAGTGGTGCCCAAAAATGTCTAGGCCTCTCGACATGCCCTGCTGGAGCCTGGCCCTGTTGCTTGTTTGTAGACCAACTGTCTATCCCAGGATACAGAAACCCCCAGGGCAGAGGCATGGGTGCAGGAAACACCGCCTCACTTTGTCCATCTCTAGAACGGAGAGTTCTCAGTTCACTCCCTCAGAGTAAAAAAGTGCTAATGAGAAAGCGTGCGCTGTCTGAAGTGGGCTATAACCAGGTCAAATCTCGCTTTTTCCATTGACCTTGGGCAGATAACTCGAGCTTTCTAAGCTGCATTCCCTCTTGGAAACTCCATTTCTTAAGTGAACCTGGTACAAATCTCTGTACTGCTTTTAAGATAAACTCCCAAACCCTTTGGGGGTGATTCGAAGGATCAAATGAGAGATAAGAAGTCAGGAGGAAAAGGAAAAAAAAAAGAAGAAGAAACTGGATCACTGGGAAATGTTCTAGGATGCCCAACATATGCCAAGCACTGGGATGCTGAGGGGGCTGAGGAAGACGCAGACCATGTCCACATGAGACTTACAGCTTATTGGGGAGGCAGACCTTGGAGACCATTTAGGCGGGAAGCACCCCAGAGAAGACAGAGTGTCCTTGTAAGCTACAGAGTACACAGAATGCTCACCCCACAAAAACGGTTACCCTACGCCCTGGGGATCTTGGGTTGCTCCGAGGGGTCCACACATAAACCAGACAGCACCTGTCCCTCCCAATGAGGAGAGCCACTTCCAGTCTCTTTATCCTCCCAATTCGGTCCTGCAGACACCTAGTCAAGCTTCAGGACACTGATGTGACCACAGCAGCCTCTCGATCCTTACGTCTGTGAGTCTATCTTACCCGCCACAAGGGCTCCCTGTGCCCACACCTCACAGTTCCTCACCCTGTCTCCTTTGCAGCCTGAGCTCCCTTTTTTTTAAATTTCTTTTTTCTGATGCTCATCTGTTTTATTCTTTTCCAAAGCCCTTTCCTGCCTACTGCTCAGTCACAGTGCAAAGGAGGCACTGTGCGTCTCTCTTAGCAACAAGCAGACCAAGGGTGTCACAACAGGAACTGTCGCCAGTTTTCCTACGTGCTCCTGAGCCTGACAACTTGGCCTGCTGTGATCACCGCAAAGTACAAATGTCCCCCTTGGTGTGACAAAGGGCAATGTGACAGCCCCGCTCCCCTTCCCCTCTGCATGTGGGCCTGAGGGCAGTGTTGCCCTCCTGATTGGACCTTGTTGCAGGCGTCACACGGCTGACAACCCACAGTGAGCCAGCACCTTGCTCTCTCTCCACGGGTGCCGCAGACTATTAGGTTTCTGTGGGGTCCAGGACCAGGACCGCCCCCCACAGAGCAGGGTCCCCGTGGACTGATCAGTGCCCCGTGCCCCAGTCTCAGCATGTGTGGATGTAGTGACTGCTGGGGACAAGGAGAGGTTCATCGGTGCCTCAGCCGTCAGGGGACAGGACAGGTCTCTCTGGTGACCAACCATTGAACCAGGATGAGTATGTGTGGCAGGGGAATGGGGACCAAAACCCTGAATCTGTTTATACCACAGCACACTACTAGCAACCTCACAACTTCTGTGTGTGCCAGCGGGCACCACGCCACATGTGGGATCCCTGTGACAGTCAAAGTTCAGTGACGTGCTTCTTCATTCCCTGTACCAATGTCTTCCAAGGGCCCAAACAGCATCAGCCCCTACGCGGTCAGTGAGCTTCGAGCTGTGGTGGCTTCAGCACACACCTGTCCTCTAAGGCAAGGCATAGAAGGGCCAATGCATCCAAGCAGCTGAGCACAGAAGGCAAGGGCTGCCACCAGTGTAGGCACCAGAGGCGAAGGGCAGGAGGGGGGTGGGCTCCTTATGTGGCAGTGTGGTATTTCAAGTCCACCTGGAAGGCTGCGGGAGAAGAAGGTGGGGAGTCAGTGTAGTGAGCGGTAGTTTATTTTTCTTAATTTTATTTATTTATTTGAGAGAGAGAGAGAAAAAGAGGCAAATAGAGAGAGAGAGAATGGGCACACCAGGGCCACCAGCCATTGTAAACAAACTCCAGAAGCATGCGTCACCTTGCACATCTGGCTTACATGGGTCCTGGGGAATTGAATCTGGGTCCTTAGGCTTTGCAGGCAAGTGCCTTAACTACTAAGCCTTCTCTCCAGCGCAGGTGGTGATTTGGCATGGGTACCGGCCCAATCTGCTGGCTCCCAGCCCAGTAACTCTGCATGCTATTTCTGGCCCTGGGAGTTGCCTGACCTCTGCACTCATCTCCACATGGGGATAAGAATAATCCCTGCTCAGAGACTCAATGTGGGGACAGCACACGTGCTTAGAAGGCTTGCAGGAGTGACTGATGGTGTCCTAAGGAAGTGGGAGCAGTGCGATCACGGCGTGGAAACGTCAGGGGAAGGGGCATGGGGGAGGCTCAGAATGGACACCGAGGAGACCACGGGCAGATTTACTAAGCTACTTCTTCTTCCTTAACCCTCTAAGTGGGTGGTCGAAGTCAATCATCTTTTGCCCAGGACAGAATTCAGCCCATTTTGTGGGAAAGGTTCCAAGCCCGGGCTAAAGGCTCTGGATGGGAGGAAAGGTGGCAGTTGAGGGTGCTGGAAGAATTCAGCAGGCAGCAGAGGAGAGTCGGGTCCCACGTGAGTATCAGGACACAGAGTTTCTGTTCTGTCACTGATTTTCTTTAAGAACTTGGACAAGTGACTTCTTTCTAGGTCTGTTTCCTCACCCAAAATACAGGGCACCAGGGGTGTTCCCACATCAGTCACTCCTGCGATGAAAATATGATTCATATAGGCACCATCTGATCAAAAGACAGCATGTATATAAACATATATATATATATATATATATATATATATATATATATATATATATATATAATTTGCAAGCAGAGAGAATAGGGACAAAGAGAACAGGCACACCAGGACCTCTAGCCACTGCAAATGAACTCCAGATACAGGTGCCACCTTGTGCATCTGGCTTACATGGGGACTGGGTAATAGAACCATGGGTCACCAAGCTTTATAGGCAAGCACCTTAACTACTGAGCCATCTCTCCAGCCCCAGAGTCAGTATTTGAAGCCCATTGGGAACCTGAGTATTGTGAATCCAGGGCAGCTGGGTGTCTACAAAGCCAGTCCAATCACTTCTTCACCTGATCCAAAGCCTTCAGCCTAGAGGGCCACCTGTACCCCTCCCCAGCATGGCATCCAGCCGCTCTCTGGGTCTCCAGGAGAAGGAAGACTTGTACCCAACACGAAACTGTCATCTGTCCTGGAACTTGCAGCTGGGACTAGTCCTGCTAACAAGAGTCTGCATGCCTGGGGGCCTGTGGAGCCCCTTCCCTCTCCAAGGAGGGTGGAGGACAGAAGGGCCTGGCAATGCTGCTGCTGGACCCTGAGGCACTTGGGTCCCTCCCTTCCCTGGGAAGTACAGGATAAGACCTCTGTCCGAAACTCAGCACTCGGCACTCAGGAGGCTGAGAACCCAAGGAGGTCTGGTGAGCAAGAATCAGCCTTGGATCCGGATGCTCTGTCGTTCAGTGGTGCTGCTCTCGAGCTGCTTAGCCCTGCATCCAAAACAGCCCCTGCCAAGTCCCTTGGGATCAGAGGTCATGGCAAATTGGCATGCTTTGGGTACCAGCTGGTGCCCAGGAGAACCCCATTCCTTTGGTTCTTTCTGCTTCTGACTCCCAACCCTGTAGAGCAGGAAGACTTGGGTAGTCACAGCAAAAGTAAGGAGCCTGCGAGCGGGCAAGCACATGAGATGCAGGGACTGATCCCCAAAGACTGTCCAGCCGCTCTACCCCAGGCTAGACCCTTCCACTTAAAAATTCCTGGATTTGTGCTAATGTCTACAGATGCCAGCTATGCACTGAGAGGAAAGGTTTCCAGGACAGATACTGTCCTGCAGCTGCTCAGAGTCACCCAGGGGCCAGAGCATAGGCTCTGCTTTTGCAAGGAATAGATGGAAAATCCTAAGCATTTCCCACCCACAAGGCAAGAAGACAGTGGCAGGAAGTGACAGTAATGACTCCTGAGTATGCCCACCGAAACCAACAAGGCCACGCTTCAGTGAGGGGACATGCCCACGGGCTTTGGGAAAACCCCTTACCTTCCTGGGGTAGCAGATAGGACAACCTGGGGCAAAACACAGGCCACAGCCCATTTCCAAGGGTGGCTTATGCCCAGAGCCCTGGGTCCAGGGCTCCCTGGGATGGATATTCATTTGACAGTTATCTCAGGCCCTGGAACATGCCTAGAAAAGCCTCATCACCAGAAATGGACTCCTGGGCTCTGACCCAATTGACCACAAGGACTGCCTCTCCAGTCCTCCCCTCGAAACCAGAGTCAGACCTCAGATGTGTCGGCCAGCCTAGAGCCCAGCACTTGGTTCCCCCGCCAGGCTCCCTTCCTCACTCTGATGCCATAGATGGAACGTCATGGGCCCAGTGACTGGATTTTATTATTTCATTTAATTTTTCTTCACAGTGCTGGGGATCAAACCCAGGGCCCTTGCATATGCTAAGCATTGATAGACCACTGAGCTATACCCTCAGCAACACTCACTGCATTTTAGTTCAGGTTGCCACTCCTGAGCACCTGTCAGTTGTGGTCATCTTGGGTGCCCTGGGTTATCAGGACCTCTGTCCTAGGCATGTTGGCAAGCCTCCATGCAGGCTCTTGTGAAAGCGTCTAGCACTGGGACTCCTGGGATGTCCTGTCCAATCCTGCCCTGCTCTCTCTGTGTGTAGTACCTTCAAAGCTGTTCTCATAAGCCTGTCAGAACTTGTTTCTCAGCTCTGGCTGGTGAGTCCCAATTCCCAAGAGACAGGTCAGAGTCAGAGGCTAACTTCACTTGAGAACATCACCTCTCAGGGCTGCCCACCTGCCAGGCCCAGCTAATCTTGTGCTCTGTGTGCTCTGCCAACCATCTGTGTGCCCATGATTAGTATGAGATCTATGCAAAATGACCATGATGGACTTCTTGTTCAAAAATTAAGCATTTCAAGGGCTGGAGAAATGGCTTAATGGTTAAGGCACTTGCATGCAAAGCTTAAGGACCCAGGTTCAATCCCCTAGTACCCATATAAACCAGATGCACAAAGTGGTGCATACGTCCACAGTTCATTTGCAGTAGCTAGAGGCCTTAGTGTGCTTTTCTCTCTCTCTCTTCCTCTCTTGCAAATAAATTAAATTAAATAACATAAGGGGCTGGAAAGATGGATTAGTGGTTAATATGCTTGCCTGCAAAGCCAAAGGACTCAGGTTAGATTCCCCAGTACCCACATAAAGCCAGATGCACAGGTGATGCATGTGTCTGGATGTTTTCTGCAGTGGCTAAAGGTCCTGGTATGCCCATTTTCTCTCTCTACCTGTCTCTTTCTCTCCTCTCTTTCTCTCTCTCTCTCTCTCTCTCTCTCTCTGTCTCAAATAAATAAATAAAAATATTTCTTTAAAAAGTAAGCATTGTAAGGTAGTACCAGAAGAGACACCGGATGTACACTGTGAGGCTGTTCTGCCCATTTCTGCCCCTGTCACTGACATCCGACCCTTCATTCCCTGAAATCTACTGAGCATTCCGTGTTCCCTCTCCCTGGCTCAGAAATCGACTGTGTTATTTTTTCTCTCGTTGCTGTGACAAATGCCTGACTAAAACAAGTTAAGGGGTGTGGTGTTCTGAATGTACAATTCCCCCATACCCTCATGCGCTTGTGATTAAACCTCATACTTAATCCCCGGTTGGTGGAGCCACTGGGAAGCGGAGCCATGCTGGAGGAGGTGTGTCCCTGGGGCACAGTCGGGATTTTACAGTCCAGCTCCTCCGCTGGCTAGTGCAGGGGAGCGCACTCTCCTTACTTCCTCTCTGCTGTTGTGGAGACATGATGCCCTGATATCTTCTCCTGTTATGCTTTCTCTGCCATGTTCAAACTTTCCCTAGAACTTTAATTCTGACATAAACACTCCCCTTCCATTAATTGCTTCTGGTTGGCTGTTTGGTCCCAAGAACAAGAAGGTAACTGCTACAGGGAGAAAGGGTTGATTTCGGCTCATAGCTCAAGGTTACAGTCCATTGCGGCAAGGAAGGCATGATGGAAGGAGCAGGTTACACTGGGTCTGACTTCAGGAAGCAGAGAGGTAAATTCTAGTGTCAATCTAGCCTCCTCCTTTCTCCATTCTAAGACCCCAGCCCATGGAATGGTGCAACCCACACCTAAGGTGGGTCTTCCCTCCTCAATTAACCCAATATAGATAATCCCTTACAGACAGACCCAGAGGCTGACCTAATATGGATAGTCTCTCGCAGGCATGCCTAGAGGCTAACCTAATCTAAATAATTCTTTACAGCCCCGTCCAGAAGCTCACCTCCTAGGTGATTCTAGGTCCTGTCAAATTGAGAATCAATAAACCATTAGAGTGACTTTCCAAAATCTCACCACTATGGACTTATCCTTTTAAAGTTCCTGACATGAGGATAGTAGCTTCTATCTAAGGCAGACAGATACATCTCACTTCCCACAAACATTGCTCCAAGTGAAAGATAGTGGTTTTTCTTTGAGCCATACCCTCCACCCAACATAGTCAAAGGCTAGAAACGTTGTAGCTGGCCAAAGAGGGCAGAGAAGGGATTGGGGAACAGGACAGATATAGGCAACACAGCAGTGCCCACTCTGCCATCCAGGGCTCCATCCTTCCCACAGTTTCTAGATTGTTCTAATAACAACCAAAGATCTCTTCCCCACCCAGATCTGACAGTGTGACTCAGCATGCCAAGCACCCAGCCTGGAACAAATTAGGGACCAATTGAAGGAGTCTTTAATTAACACACTCTTCTTCCACCTCCTCCATCCCATCTTCAGTAGTGGGTCCTTCATTGCTCAGGTGTGACAAAATAGGAAGGTGGCCCTCATCACCCTTACTTTCTTGCCTCATCTGCTCAAACCTCCAGTCACACCAGCATCCCAGGAAGGGAGGAGAAATGGGTAGCCTGGTTTATGTCACAGCTCTGACACTCTTGATCCTGTGTACGTCAATGTCCTCATCTACAAGATTCCTATTGTCTGATGGAAGGGAGAGCGCTTCAGAGGAGACCATGGCTGAGTGGATGGAATGCTTGGCTAGGGTCATTGTCATCACTCTGCTGCCAGTGACTCTCTCAAAGCTAGCTCTGGCAAGAGGGGCTTGGGCTATAGCACACTGAAGCCCAGCCCCAGCAACATACTCCTCCAGCGAAACTTCACTTCTCAAATTGCCATCAGCTGGGGATGGAATATGATGCTTAATCACAAACACATTAGCCTATGGGGAACATTTTGAATTCAAACTATCGCAGGTGGGGAAGCCCATCCCACTGGATACGACTTTGTTACTGTGAAGTCTCAATTCCCCAACCATGGCCCTGAAGGTTGAAAAGATTGTTCCCTCCAGGTGGAAGCGGTTTCCTGCCAGGTAAACACAGAGTGGACTGAGTCCACATTGTAAAATGAGTCTTAACTTCTGCATGATTATTTCTTGAGCTCGCCTCTGCCGGCGCCTCACCTGTGTAAATAAGTAAGCAGGTAGATGCAGCCTGGCAGTTCTCATTCAGGCCCATCAACAAAAAGGCGAGTTGAATCGAAGACTGTTATTAAATAAATGTGTTTCTCTTACTTTCAGCCATATATAATTCCTTTTAACACTATTATCAGTTGCAAGTGCTTAGAAGATATGCTTTAATGGAGAGTTTATCGGGCTTTGTAATTAGCAGAGCAATTGCAAACACTTTAAAGTACTTGGAGGCAGATTAAACCCACTAAAGAGAATCAGCCACTCAAAAACACAAAACAGTATCCATTTCCACGCCAGCGATTGCTGTGCTGATTAGAATTGCAGAGACTCATGAGACTACTATGAATCTTCCTCCAGAGGCAGAACCTGACATCTCTCCCAGCAAGAAACCCTCATTAATTAAGTCAGCAGATAGTTACAGGATATACCCGGTATGTGCTGGGCACTTTCTGTGTGCTGGGAGCCAAGACACATTGGACTGCATGTTTGTCTTTGTAGAGCTTATACCTGTGGGAGAGCCATCATTTTCAAGCAAGCTAATATATCAACAAGATCATTTCAAATTGGTTGAGTCCATGAGAGAAGCTGAGCAGAAGGGTATGACTGGAGGGGAGATTAAAGAGTTTGCATGTGAGCTGAGCCCTGGATGACAAGATGCTCTGGAAATGGAGGGGCTGAATAGGCAGCAAGCATAAGGGCCTAATGTGTCTTAGCTTAAGTCATCCCTTGAATAAAATGCCAAACAAAAGGGTTCATTTGGGAGGTACAGAAAAATGCGGGGAATGAAGCAGGAATGAAAGCGCCTACTAAAGAGGTATGCCACGCAGCCAGCCCCACTGAGGCCACACGCCTGAGTTATATCCCACCCAGGATAGAGGGGAGAGGGGGCTATACTTCACTGCTTGCCAACCATTGATGAGGGACTTCCTAGCACTCCTGGCTAGCCTTGCCCATAGTCTGAATCCATGGATATATCTGAGACAGAGGGTATGGCTGCAAGCTATGATCTGTGATCTGTGAGCTGGAGACTGGAAATATCTTCGAACCATAAGGACTGCCTAGAATGTTCCGGGAAGAAAAAAAAGAAAGTGAATGCAGCTAGACTGTAAAACTGACCAGGATATAATGGCAGAAAAGGAAGCTTAAGAAGGTGGCAGGGTCCCACTCACATGAAGCTGGTGGGAATGGTGGGGGGGGAGGCCCATTTTTTCATTCTTTATCGTGCCAGCTGTGGAATTTAGTGAGGAATACATGATGGATTCTTTGCCCTCCTTTTCTTCCTTTCTTTTTTAAACTAGGATTGCTCTCTCAGCTTTGTGGGGACAGGGATTTTGGAGAAGCGAGTATGTTTGTAAGTGGACCAGACACAAACCAAAGAATTCACAAACGAATTCAGGCAAGGGATACCAGTGGTTTCTCTGGCACAGCGCAGAGTGGAGATGTGGGTGTGCTGTAACACCTTGGTAGGACCGACTGGAAGGCTGGATGTGAGGATGAGGAAATGGCAAGGTGGGGCCTGGGTTTGGTCGTGTTAGGTCTGAGGTAGGAGGATTTCAAGAGGAATAAGTTTGCCATCGCCGATCCCCAGAAGTGGCTGAGTTCCAAATTGACATCTAAGGACCCTTCAGTTCTAATGCTCTGTGTCTTCAAGAAGCCATCGTGGGAATGGCATAGTGGGTAAAGTACTTGCCAGGCAAACATGAGTGCCTGAGTTCAGATCACCAGAACTCATGTGAAATGCTAGACATGGTAACCCCAACACTAGGGAAGCAGAGACAGGGGATTTGGGGGACTTGTCTTTATATCTCACTTAGTGAGCTCTGGGTTCAGTGACAGACCCTATCTCATAAAGTACGGCGGAGAGTGATCGAGTAAGACACCCAACCTCAGCTTCCAGGCTGCACACACATGTGCACACACAAGTGCATACATGCACATATGAACATGCCTTCACCCACATGTATACCACACATATATACACATGCTAAAACAGCAATCAAAACATTCTCTTTTTGGATTCCTGGTTATTTTTAATTATGATGCAAGCTCATATAAAGCCCCACTTAGAGCAAGTGCTGAGGCCTTGAAAATATCTAGACTTAAGCCATATTTTCTCTGAATTTCTAAACTCAAGGGAACCAATCTATCCCAACTATGCTTTCAACTTTCAGTGAACATAATGTGTATTTCTGAAGTGTGCAGAGATATCCCTTTGTATCTTTGAGAGATTGACTCTAAGAACCTCTGTGGCTGCTCCAATCACAGGATGTTCAAGTCCTTCATAGAAAGTGGCAGTGTTTGCATATGATGACATGCCCTTACCATCTACTTGAAACCATGTCTAGATGACTTGTAATGTCTAATGCAATGCAGATGCTCGGCATGCAGATGTTATACTGTGCTGTTTATGGAATCATGACAAGCAAAAATGACATTTCTGCATGTTCAGTACATACTCATTTTCCTATCAAATCTTTTGCATGTGTGTTGGTTGACTCTGTGGATGTAGCATGCATAGATACGGAGGGCTGGCCATATTGAATTTAATTTTACCTACTTTTTATTCCATAAATGAGTATTGCCAAGTGTGGTGACTCATGCTTTTAATTCCAGTATGTAGGAAGATTGATGTGAGTTCAAGGCCAGCCTGGAGCTACAGAGTATATTCCGGGTCAGCCTGTGCTAGAGTGAGACCCTGCCTCAAAACAAGAAGGAGAAGAAGAAAGAGGAGGAGGAGAAGGAGAGAAGAACAAGAAGAAGAATGGGTAGAGGGCTTGGCATAGTGGCACATATCTGTAACTGCCAGCACTTGAAAGGCTGGGGCAGGGGGATCCTGAGCTAGAGGCCAACCTGGACTACTTAGAAAGGCCCTGTCTCAAAAGGAGAATTATGAAAGGTGTTAGGATAATACTGTTTATTGCCATGGGAATTACATTTTTGCTAAACAATATTTTGTTAATATAGGTTTGTATTACTGAAGTTCATTTGTTTCAAATGCTGTATATTTCAATGGGAAAGTTAATTTATTCATTGACCCTTTATGAGTATTTGCGTTTTCTCTTGATTTTTTTTTTTTTTTTTTTGTGACTATGACCAGTGCTAAGCATTTTTCTTACACATGACAGGATTCTGTTAGGGAATGGTTGGTTTGGGGCAGTAACTATGTCTATCAGCCCTAAGTGTTTCCTCCTCTGTGACCATGCCTCCTCCCCTGCTACCACTTTTCTCTTCCTTCTATTCAGCCTCCTCAGCCTGCTTCCTGCTGGTAGAATGCAGGGGCACAAGACCATTGTAGGTACTGAGGAATCCATCTTATCCAAGCCAAGCAGACAGCACCCTTAGGAACTGAAAGTTAGTCTTCTCAGAAACTTTCTCTGAAGTGTCAGGAGCCAAACCTTCAGTTCATGGGGAGAAAAGACTGATTCTTTCTAGATGTAATTTCAATTCCTTGAACAACATCGGGTTTTATGAGAAGTCTCTTTCCCAGTCTGTATCCAACTGGTAGGTTCCTTGTGAGCCCCTTATTCTTCTCAGAGGTCTTAGCAAATGGAGTGATATTTGGGCCTTGGATTTGGTCCTAATGCTTGTCCTATGTTGAGAATATCTGACAAAGCACAAAGGTTAGAAAGGTGAAGTGACTGTGCCTTCCAATACTGATGCCCTAGAATGTCTAGTCTCTATCAAGTCCATTTGCAAATGACTTGGTTTGTTTTTTCTTTTTAAAATTTTTATTAACATTTTCCATGATTATAAAAAAATATCCCATGGTAATTCCCTCCCTCCCCACCCCCACACTTTCCCCTTTGAAATTCCATTCTCCATCATATTACCTCCCCATTACAATCATTGTAATTACATATATACAATATTAACCTATTAAGTATCCTCCTCCCTTCCTTTCTCTTCCCTTTTATTTCTCCTTTTTAACTTGGTTCTTTACTGGTGCCCTCTCCTTCTTGTACCATAGCTAACCAAAGCTCACACTTACAAAATTCTGTCTTGAGCTCTCGTCTCCCAAATCCAAAAATTCAAGTACTTTATCTTCTGACCTCCCAGCTGTAAATGAGACAGACTTATCAAGTCTTTTCACTAAGGTATTACACATGTGAACATTTTTCCAGGCCCTTATAAAATGTCAGCTTGCCGCCTATTCCTCAGCCCAAAGCCAGACAGCTTATTCTTTGGGTACAGTAGTATGAACTTGTAGGCATTCATGTCTACATTAGTCTGGTTTTGCTTCAGTTTGAAGCTACTTACACATCAGTGACTTATAACAAGAATCACTGCTATTCTGCTATCCAATTTTCAGGTCAGTTGCATCTGTGCTCCAGGCTCTGGGTTGGACAGGTCTTTCTTTCTAAATTCCTGATTCCTGGCCTCAGGCTCCTGCAACAGTTTCTGAATAAGGTATATCCTTCTCCCAGCAGAAGGTCCATGAGGAAGAACATAGGCAAAAATATGCAATGCTCTTAAAGCTTTGTGCCTGGTGTATCAGTTACTCTTTCATTGCTGGACAAAACACCTCACTAGAAGTAGTTTATGGAAGGAAAGGTTCTTTTTTGTTTGGCTGTTTTTGTTTTTTTTTTCCCCCTTTGGCTTACAGATTCAAGGAGGAGTCTATTATGACAGGGAAAGTATGGCAGGAGCAGAAAGCCAACATCATATCTTCACATCAGCATAGAGGAAGTAGAAAAAGCAAGTGAGGCTGGATGGTAACAATACTGCTAGGTGCACCGCCCAGTCACACACTTCCTTCAGCAAGGCTCCACCTCTGAAAAGTTCCACAGCTTTCCCCAACACTGTCACGAACTGGGGATTAAGTATTCAAACACATGAATCTATGGGAACACATTCTGCATTGTAATCACCACACCAGTATATGAAACATGCAATATCTGCTAGCATTTAATTGTCTATGCCCAAAGTCAATGGTATGGTAAAATAAATTCTGAATCATTTTAAACCAGAATACAGCTTCCCCCAAGTAGACAGAGCTCTTGACATTTTCTCTCTCTCTCTCTCTCTCTCTCTCTCTCTCTATATATATATATATATATATATATATATATATATATATATATATATATATATATATGGTTTTACTTTTATTTTTATTTGCAAGAAAGATGCAGAGAGAGAGAATGGATGTGCCAGCAACTGCTGCAAATGAACTCCAGACACATGTGCCCCCTTGTGCATCTGGCTTATGTGGGTTCTAGGGAATCAAACTGAGCTCCTTTGGCTTTGTAGGCAAATGCCTTAACTGCTAAGCCAACTCTCCAGCCCCCTTGACATTTTCTTATGCTAATTCTGTTAGTGTATGTATTACAAATGTTCCCTGATGTGTAACATATTCAGATTATTCTTGAAAGAAAGGAAGCCTATCATTTTAATACACATGAATCAGTCTTTTCTAAATTCTAAACTTTGTCTTCTTTAAATGCATAAAGGTGAAAGTGGGCAAAGTGCTTGCCTGGCATGCGTGAGGCCCTGCCTTTATCCTCAGTGCTGCACAAAGCAGAGGTGGGGTAGTCCACGCCCGTCATCGCAGCAGTTGTGGGGGAGCAGGAGGAGGCAAAGGTGAGAGGATCTGAAGTCAGAGTCAAAATCATCCTTGGCTACATAGGGAGTTTGAGGCCAACCTGGGGTAGAGATACTGCTTAAAAAAGAAATAAAAGAAAAAGCAAAGAGGCATGTGGTTAGAAAATATTCTTTTCCAATATCTTAACATTTTTGAAGATCTCTCTCTTTCTTACAGTCATCTAGCATGCTTCTTTTTTTTAATGTCGTACAATATAAGGATCCAATCTGACCCTTTTATTTTCATTGGCAGATGAACCACAGTGTTTTGAGGCCTGGTTTCTCAATAGTTCTTCCTTCTGCTGGGAACAAGCCATGTCCCCTCCCTCAGCTGCCCACCACGGGGAATGTGCTTCTGCATGCTTGCATTTCATGTCACTGGTCAGCTCATCTGATGCTGGACTTGCAGCTCAGAAAATCCCCCAAACTACACTGTCTCATCTCTTTCCACCCTTTCACTCTTCTTTAGAAGTCACTGAGCCCTTCGTGTAGTTCCAGGAAAATCCAGTGAGTGCCATACTTTGCCATACTTTGAGTTTTCTCTTGATTTTTTTTTTTTTTTTTTGGTGACTATAACCAGTGCTAAGCATTTTTCTTACACATGACAGGATTCTGTTAGTTCTGTTAGGGAATGGTTGGCAAAGGCCTTTCCCCCACACAACCAATGAGGAATCCGAGATGCACACAAGCAACAACTCCCAGATTCAAGGGTGGCACCAGGGCCCCTGTTTGTGCCCACATCACACAGTTTGGGTTGCCCTGAGCTCAGCCAGAGGGTACTGAAGCAAGCCTGCCCTCAGCACCCCACAAGAAAGGGGAGGCTGCCAAGGCCCTCATCAAACAGCTGCCATTTCCTGTCACTCTTCTACACACCTCTCAGAACCCAACTCAGACACACACACTCAACACACACACCTCAGATGTAAGTGATGAGCTGGAGACCACAGAACCCCGAGAGTCTGCAATGTCTGTTCATGTCTGTCACCAAGCTGAGCATAACTTCCCTGGCAGCAGAAAAGCCACACAGGTTACATCTGAGTCACTCATTCTCACTGATTAAAACAACCAAGCAGAGACTTAACTGTAACTTCTGGAGATGGTTTATCTTCCAAATTGGTAGGGGCCAGACTACAGGACCCCTCACCCCTCCCTACATGTGTCTACAGGTAGACACACGACAGAAAACTTTACAGTATCTGAGTTGGAACCATGCTGAAGACACTGGATTTGAAGGGTTGCTGTGGGCACTGGAATAACGGAGCAGTGACTCTCAGCTGGGCCAGTATCTGCTGTAGCTCCTGGGAGCTTATTAGACGGACACGTTCTTGGGCCCTACCAAGTCATTAATCTAGGGATGAGGCCCAATTATATCTTGTATAAACTCTCCCTTGCAGTAGCCCAGTTAGTTCCTTTGTCCTTAAACTTCAAGACCATTCATATAGACAATCCACTACCATGCCCAGTACAATAAGTTCTCCATGAATAATTTTGGCCAAAAGTCAAATTGTGGAAAAACAAGCACTTGGTCTCTGACCTAGGTGAAGACATCATGTGTAACCGTCACTTCTAAGAAGGAGATCCTATTTCTGGGAAGACTCATCCCCAAGCCAAATATAAGTATGAAATGGAAATTCCCCAGAAAGAGTCCATGTTGGAGCTTAGAAGAATAACTGGGCTGAGGTCCTGTACTGTAAAGCCTTGTCATTGTTATGTGTTATTAATCATTTAAGACTTGTTGACCAAGTCTGGGGATGCTCACAGAGTCCAGGGTACATGTGGCATTATTAGATACACGCACACCTGTCCATGCAGCCCCTCACACATGGTTGTTTAAGTCCCCAAGACCCACACATGGGTTCTCTACTGCAGGGAGCAGGCTGGCTGGGGTCTGATTTAACTAATAGTGCAGATAGCTTTTGAAATTAAAAATCATAATGTTGGGCTAGAGAGATGGCTCAGTGGCTAAAGACACTTGCTTGCAAAGCCTGATGTCTAGGTTTGATTCCCCAGTAACTAAGTAAAAACAGATGCACAAAGTGGTGCATGCATCTGGAGTCATTTGCAGTGGCAGGAGGCCCTGGTGGGCCCATGCTCCCTCTGGTTCTTTCTGTCTGCCTCTTCCTATCTCTCTCTGTGTGTGTTTCAAATAAATAAAAAGAAATTTAAAAATCATTATGCTAATGACATTAATGAAAATACAAATGACAATCGACCACTGTGACATCATCTTGGGAGCACTGTCTCTCACCTCCCATGACTTAGCTCTTTGTAGATCAACCTTCATGCTGTCCCCATCACCCTGCATACACAGTCCTATGCTCGTTTTTATCCACTGACTGTATCATAGATGTTTCCTGTAATGCTCCTTAATTTCTATAATTGCCATGGTGATGACTGGAAGATATTTCATCAAACTGAGCTGACACAATCTAATTATAGATATTTAGCTGGTTGTTTAGACACTGGGTATTAGATATTTATGTATCTTATTATAGCTATTTAGCTAGCAATTTCTAAGTAACACTATTGTGACTACTTTTCCATAAGCCCTGTTTTCTCCCTGTGATGGTTCTCTTTAAAAATTAACTTCCTGGAAGGAGAATTATGGGAAAAGAGAGGGAAACTGGGGCACAAGCACACCCCTGACCACTGGAACACAGAAACAGAATAGCTCTGTTCAGAGCCTGATTTCCACAATCAAGCCTCCAGCTCTAAGTGCTGCCATTCTCCTCCTCTTTTGACAAGTTAATGAGCGTGCAACTGTATCCCATTATTGCTGAAATGTTTCTTTCTGTAAATCTCAGGTCCATTTCTTTCTAAAGACACAGCTGATCAAAATGAGCTGCAAAGAGTTCATTTCCCCAGTGCCATAGTTTGGATCCCACATGTCTGCCAGAAGCCCATGTATTGGAGACTTGGTCCCAGCAGAGGGGTTATTGGAAGGCGGTAGAACCCTGAAGAGAGAAGACCTAGGGGAAGTTCTTTAGGTGACTACAGACATAGTATTGGAGGGGACTGTGGGACGCACATGTCTAGATCTAGCTCCCTGCCCCTCCCTTCCTCTTTTCTTCTCTTCCTCCCTCTCTTCCTCCTCCTTTTCCTCTCACTTCATTGACAGCTCTGCACATAGACACAGTATACCTTGATTATAATCTTCTCTCCCCACCCTCCTTTCCCTCTCCACCTCCACTGAAATGCTGCTTCTTTCCAACTAGTCCCTCTTCAATCTTGATGCCATTTGTATTTTTTTGCCCTTATCCATCATCCATGACATGTTGATGGGCCCAATATTGTGCAGGTAATGAAAACTGCTGTGATGTCTCCTCCTCTTTCCTTCTTTCTCTTTCTGTCTCTCTCTTCTCTTTCCCTTACTGGCCATAAAATGTGTGGTTTTCTTCACTACAAACTACTTCCACAATGTTCTCGCTCCCTCCAAGACAATTGGAACCACCAAACTTATGAGGCAAAATCAAGCCTTTCTCTGTAAGTCGATTGTCTCAGGAATTTACTATAATTACAGGCAACATGCACCATTTATATATACCTGCATGCCCATGCAAGTGTGTGTATCTGGTATTTTTTAATTTTTTAAAAAAATTGTTTTTTTATGTATTTGAGAGGGAGGAAGGAGGTCTATGGGCACACCAAGATCTCTTGCCATTTCAAATAAACTCTAGATGCAATTCTCACTGCGTTCATCTGGCTTAATATGGGTACTGGGGAATTGAACCTAGGCCAGTAGACTTTGCAGTTAAGTGCCTTTAACCACTGAGCCATCTCTCCAGCTTTGCAAGTATGTGTATCTATGACCACATGTGTTTGGATGAATATCCTTGTTCAAGCATATGCCCATCTCTAGGCATGGGTACCTGCTTCCACACATCTATCTCAGAGGACACATGAAGTGTATTTACTTGATGCTCTGTGTTTCAGTTGACGTCACATTGCTGGGAGACAACACCAACAAAAAGCAGCTCATAGAAGTAAAGGGTTAACTTTGGCTTACAGACTTGAGGAAAAGCTCCATGACGACGGGAAAAATGATGGCATGAGTAGATGGTGGACATCACCCGCTGGCCAACACCAGCTAGACAACAGCAACAGAAGAGTGTACCTAATACCGGCAAGGAGAAGCTGGCGATAACAACCGTAAGCCTACCCCTGCCTTCAGGAGGATCCAATTCCCAAAATGCTATTCCATACATACACTTAATGGAGTGTGTATATGTGTGAATGCATGTGAATATATGCATTGAGATGGCATGATAGGTACAATGCAATTAACCAAATCAAACAGTTCACCAATTGTTTAAAACATGCACTATTGCCCAGTAATACTTTAAAGAATTCATTTGAGTAAAAAGCAATTCCTGTGTTGGGAAATACCAGACAAAAGAGGTTTAATGTTTCAATGACAAAATGTCTGAGGCAAGCATTGATGGGAAAATGTAGAGGCAAAATTTGAAAATGGTTTGAGTGCCTACTGTTAATAAAATTGCCCTGTTGGGCTTACATTGTTGGAAGTCCTGAGTCACATTATCAGATACTTGGCTGCCTGTGATTGGAGATGGTTAAGTTTTGTTTCCAACACAAATATTTACCAGAAATGACCATATTGAAATTTCACTTATGTTTGCAAAACAAGCTAAAAGCCTTACTTAGAGGCCTAACTAGTTTTGTCTGCTCAGAAATCTTTAGGCTTGGTTCCATTTTTTGACTTTGACTTTAGTTAACATTTCCTCCCTTATGCCCATCATCCCAGCATGCTGGGAGTGTGATCAAACACACTGCTACACTTATTTTTCACCATGGACTTGTTCCTTTGAACACTATCAGACAGATGTAAGCTTCATCAAATCTTGCCTTGGGATGTGAGGCCACATGGTCATCATGGGCTTGAGTAACCAGGTTCTTGAGTTCTCCAGCTGGCCCAGTCCTGGTGGCCATCATCTGATAGGTGAGAAGCTGCTGGAAAGCTCTAGAAGCTTTTGAGAGGATACAACTCTTCAGGGAGACAAGCACATAGCTGTAAGAATAATAGCCAGATTGAAAAATTCTGGCAGCAGAGATTCCCAGAAGCCAAGGTTTAACCAACTAAATAAATCAACTAAGGAGGCAGAACCTATGTGATGAAAGATCTGCATTTATTCCTGAATCTCCTTTAAATTTAAGGCAACAATTGTGCAATTAATTAATAGAGACAGCATGTGGATCAAGGTAACAGCACAGAACTTCTACTGGGATACCATTCTAAAACACCATTCTTTGAAAACAAAAGCAGAAGTGACTATGTGGATCAAATGATGATCTTAGCCTTTTGAGTCCAGAGAGCTGCCATCTGAGATTTCCTAATAGGACTTCAAGGCATCTTTGGATGGTGCATAATGATGGCAGTTCAAGTTGTCTGGCTGGGTTATCAGCTATGCCAGTGAATTCTAAGAGGGGTGCATACCATGGTAGACAGGAAATATCACAGCAGGCAAGACAAGCTATATTGAATTTTCCGAAGGTTAAAATCATCTAGCTTGAAGGCCTTGCAAGAAGTATAGTTTGGACTTTTAGTCAAACTAGGGGGGAAAAAAACTAGGATTTAATCAAGTTTTATGGGAAGATAACAAAACCTCACTGAAAATAAATAGGACTAGAATTAGATAATGGGCACACTTCAGTTCTCTACTGAAACAATCTTTTAGGGTCTGTCCTACTTTTATCAGACAAAATCATAGTTAATCTCTTCACAAAAATAAATTTAGTTTCATTTAACTTGACCTGATTACTTATGTAAGTGTAACAAGAATAGTAACTCTATATGTATTTTAAAATATGGTATTTTAGTCAGCATTTTGTAATATCTAAAGGGCTTTATTGACTTTGTAAGACAGCATTAATTTTTAAAGCTATCTATTAATGAGAAATCTCAGATTAGAACTTAAAAAAGAATCTCTGGCCAAGAAGCCAAACCAAGGACTTGTTTATAAGAACAAATTCTTATGGAATCTACACAGATAACAACATTACAAATAAATATATTTAGCAAAATTTCAAAATTTCTAGAGTGATAAGGAGTATGTAAAAATGCACATTGCATTTTTGTTTATAAAATGGTATTTTCTCAAGTTGCTGCAAGGGACAGCTTAATAGAAAGGAAAAAGGCATCTACATCATTCCCTCCAAGGCTCAGGGAACATTATGGGGAGGGGTAGAAAGACTGTAGGAGCTGGGGCATGGGAAGAGTGCTGTGGAGTGCTATCTGCTGGGCATGATGTGGCATTACATATATGAGCTCACAGCACCTGCAGTTACCTGTACAATATCTTCACAAGATTGGGTCCCTCAACATTTCGTCATGGATGGGGAAGGGGTACCTGAGGCCTCATCCCTTGCTGAAGAGGCACAGGTAATTAAAGGTTGCTAGAGGAGGGAGGGACATCTTCTTCAGTGGTGGTGTTGCTCAGTGGTAAATGTCCCATGCTCCAGTAAATAACCCCTGGTTCCTGCTCCTATAAGCCACCTTAGTTAAATACATTGGGGAGGGAGGTGGAGGGCAGGAAAAAGAGAAAGGAGAGTAGTTGAGATGAAGAAATTCAGAGAGGGATCAGTAGTGGAAGGGGGCAAGAGAGGGTAATGATACATTAAATACAAAATATATTACATGCATGTATAAAATTGTCAAAAAAAATTTAAATGCAGCTTAGTGTGGTGGCACACGCCATTAATCCCAGCACTTGAGAGGCTGAGGTAGGAGGATCGCTATGAGTTTGAGGTCACCCTGAGACCACATAGTCAATTCCAGGACTGCCTGGGCTAGAGCGAGACCCTACCTTGAAAAACCAAACAAAGAAAATTTAAATGTGAAAAAAAAAGAAAAAAAAGAATGTTCTTTCAATCTAGGAAGCAAAACATTAAATAATCAGTAATGCTGCAAACAAAAACTCCTAAGAACTATATTCTCTTGTGAATTTAGTCCCAATCACTTTTTTGTTGTTGTTGTAGTTTTGTTTTGTTTTCTGAGATAGGGTCTCAGTCTAGCTCAGGCTGACCTGAGCTTCACTATGTAGTCTCAGGGTGGCCTCGAACTCACGGCAATTCTCCTACCTTTGCCTCCCAAGTACTGTGATTAAACATGTGTGCCACCATGCCCCGCTTTTTCCAATTACTTTTTAAAATTTTAGATTTGCTTAATATTTGATTAGCAGCTTTATGAATCCATCAGTTTTCCATTCAAGTTTTTTTTAATTCTTACCCAGTCTAATAATAGTTATCAGAAAAAATACTTTTAAAAATATATCACTTTTTATTTATGTGTTTATTTATTTACTTATTTTCAAGTAGAGAGAGAGACTATTTATACCAGGGTCTCCTGCCACTGCAAACAAACTACAGATGCACGTGCCACTGTGCATCAAGCTTTATGTGGGTACTGGGGAATCAAACTCCAGTTGTTAGAGTTTACAGGCAAGTGCCTTAACCACTGAGCTATCTCTTCATTTCAGAAAATTGCTTTTTAGAAAAGCTTCTGGCAAGTTTTATTAAAGAAAAATTTTACATGGTTTACTTTTCACCAGTCTGTTCTAGCTGGCTTCTGATGTCAGAATCACCTGGATCAATAGACAGTGTGCATACTCTGTACTACCTAATGCATGCTGTGGCCAATTTAATATTATTACCATTGTAGTGATGGACAGCAGTTTTGGCCAACGTATTCCATCTCAGATATCCTCATAGCTGGGCAGTTGTTGGTAAGGATGACAAATGTTACTTTGTTTGTCCTGTCTGCTCATCTTTAAAGTCTGCTTGTACCCCATCACATACTTCCCACTTTCATAACAAGCTGGAGCGAGGAGTTGGTGGACTCTAGAGAATTTTTCACCTTCTTTGCAGCCACCATCTTTCTGGCTTAAGTACAGAATGAGCCCCAACCAAGAGCAGCCACCAAGATGGCCAGAGTGGAGGGGTGGCTAGAAAGCAGAAAACTACTTATATTTTTTGTTATTTATTATTTTCAAGCAGTGAGACATAGAAAGAAGAGAGACAGAAAGTGAAAATGGTCACACCAAGGCTCCAGGCACTGCAAAGAAACTTTAGATGAATGCCCCACTGTGCATCTGGCTGAACATGGGCACTGGGAAATTGAACCTTGCTCACTAAACTTTGCAGGCAAGCACGTTAACTCCTGAGCCATGTCCCTAATTCCTGGAAAACTACTTTTTAAGATCTTCTCATGGGAATCCCTAAATTTAATCATTTGGGTACATACAATGGTTTACATAGTCATAAGAACTGCAAATAACATTATACTAAGCAATTTGAGGCTTCTAGGACTTTCATACAGTTCCTGAAACACTCGTAGCAACTATGCAAATGCCCATAGGAGATTCAGTGCTATCACCTTACAGTGCCTCCCATGCAGAGAAATCTACAAAATGAACCTCAGCAGTTTAAACATCTTTGTATAAAAAGATTCCAGGGATCGTTCTGGTGAAACTCTTAAAGTTAATAAGAGGTTAAGACCAAAAAAAAAAAAAGACGATTTACAATTTGATTTTAGAAAATGTCAAAAATTTCAGAAGATTCCAAGCACTTGATTAAGTAGGATTGCAGGTCACTGTGACTATTAGAATGATTAGAAATTGTGAAGGCAGGGCTTGAGAGATGGCTCAGCAGTTAAGGTGCTTGGCCATAAAGTCTAATGGCCTAAATTCCATTCCCCAGTACCCACATTAAGCCAGATCCACATAGTGACATATGTCTTAAGTTCATTTGCAGGAGCTTGAGGCCCTGGTGTGCTCATTCTCTCTTCCAGGTGTGGTGGTGCACACCTTTAATCCCAGCATTCAGGAGTCCGAGGTAGGAAGTTCCCTGTGAGTTTATGACCAGTTTGAGTCTACATAGTGAATTCCAGGCCAGCCTGGGCTAGAGTGAAACCCTACCTTGAAAAACAAAAACAAAATTAAAAACAAACAAATAACAAAAAAGAGAAATTATGAAGGCAAATACAGAAAGTTGTATAGTTTTAAAGAAAAAATGCTCTTTTAATAGTGAAAAGACTAATTTTTCTTAAAATAACCAGACCTAATAAAAAGTACCAAGAGGCACATGAAATTATCTTGATACAACACAATACCTTGGGGCTGGGGAGATGGCTCAAAGATTAAAGTACTTGCTGTCAACATGTGTCTGGATCCCCAGCACCCATGTAAACTGCTGAGTGTTGTGGCCTGCACCTGTAATCCCAGTACTGGGGAGGCAGAGATGGAATCCAAGGGGCTCATTGACTAGCTAATCTAGGCAAATCAGAAAAACTCTAGGTTCAGTGAGAGACCTCGTCTCAAAGAATAAAAAGTGGAAAGTGACCAGGAAAGACCCCTGACATTGACCTTTGGCCTCCGTGAGCACATACACACACAAATGCACCCGTATACACATGCATGAACACATTAATGGGCAACACACACACTTAGATGTCCGACTTGCAATACGTTCATATACTAAAGTTCACAAAACACATCTTCACATCTGTCAGATTTAAAAGATAAAGAGTAACACTTGCACTGTTGTTGGCTAAAAGGAGAAGGTTATACCCATCGGAAAGTCTTCTAAATGTCTTTTATCTCCTTTGATCCATGCTGCTGGCTAGAGAATATGCTTTCTACAGATGGCAGCACACACCAGGGAGATCCGAGACACATCAGAATAACAAGAAAAGAAAACTAAGTGCTGAACACAGACCAGTCATCTCTATCACATTTGCTGCCAGAGCGTAGAAAACATTACAGAGGAAGCGGTGGATTAAAGATGAGTGCTCCTCTCACTGGTGTTCTGAGAACCTCTTCCAGGGAGGTGGCCGTAGACACTGAGGAGACTCAAAACTCATCAAAGCAGAAACTCAGAAGCTGCTGAGAGCTCAACATTAAAGGATATGTACAACAAGCCCTCCAAGGCTCAGGGAACATTGTGGGACAGGGTACAGAAAGAATGTAGGCACCACAGGGTGAGAAGGTAGATTCTTAGGCATTGTCTTCTCCACAGAGACTGACTGGTACCATCATGACCCCACAGTAAATACTGGTGGCCCCACTAAGAAGGCCCTTCAGTGAACTGGAGGGAACATGAGAGCATAACCTGATGGCAAGTGTGGTGGTTTGCTTCAGGTGTCCCCATAAACGTGTGTGTTCTGAATGCTAGGTCCCATCTGGTGATAATTTGGGAATTGGAACCTCATAGATGTAGTATATTTTTGGGGTAAGGCTTATGGGTGTTATGACCACCTTCCCCTTGCTAATGTTGGGTACACTCTCTTGTAGCTGTTGTCCACCTAATGTTCATGATGTCCAGCCTCTGCTCATGTCATGTTTTCCCCTGTCATCATGGAGCTTCCCCTTGAGTCTGTAAGCCAAAATAAACCCTTTCTTCTCATAAACTGCTTTTGGTTGGTTGTGTTCTGCTAGCAACAAGAAGTTGACTAAAACAGCCAATATGCAATATGTTCATATAATAAAGTTCTCTATTTAAAATTTAGATGAAGGGCTGGAGAGATGGCTTAGCAGTTAGGGTGCTTACCTGTGAGGCCTAAGAACTCATGTTCAAATCTGCAGGTCCCAAGTATACAGATGCACATTGACACAAGCATGCAATGTCACACATGTGCACAAGGGGGTGAACGCATCTGGAGTTCTTTGCAGCAGGCTGAAGGCCCTGGTGTGCCCATCCTCCCTCTCTCTCTATAAATAAAAAAATAGATTAAAATAGAAATGAAAAAAGAGTCATAAACAAAACAGTTAAAAATCATCTTTGCTTTCAAGATCAATTTCTAACAAAGTCAAGAAAATAAAAACACATCCTAGTCAAGAGTAGGCCAATATTGCGAGAATATTTTGTCCTTCTAACAGTAACAACAGCAAAGTTTAACTTGGAGCCAGCATTGGTCATTGAGCTCATCCAAGAAACCTCCACACTGACAGATAAAATCTACCCCATCTTTGTAGTAGGACCACACATCAGATGTACACTCATTTTCTGCAGCAGCTTAGCACCGGTCTTCCTTCTCTGCCTCCCTCCAGGCTTACCTCCTTGTCTAGCTCCACGAACCCCAGAACCAGGTGGCAGATTCCCAGTCACCAGGAAACATTCAGAGAAGCTGGGATCGTTTCACCAGAAAAGGAAAATGGATCTCCAAAGGAGGAACCTGACTCATCTTTCCACAATGCTTAGAAGGTTGAGAATAGAAGGAAATCAGGCAAGCCGTGCCACCCTCGCCACTGCCCAATCCCACTCCACACTCAACATGTCCATGATCTAACTATGTGAGCATCAAACCACTCATTCTGGCAATGCCCACTGCTGCTAGAGATAATTATTCTTAGAGATTTATGGCAATAAAAGTTTACCACATTCCATTATTGTGTAGTCACCATACTCCAGGGAGGTAGATATGACTTCTTCCATTTCACAGATGACAAAACTGAAGATCAGAGAAAATTTGCTGGGACTGCCCCAGCTCAGAAATGGTGGGGTCTTGATTTAAATCCCGCACACTCTGACTTTTCATCATTCCACAATAGAGTTGGCAGCCTTGGGGAATAGCAGGGCTCAGTCCAGATTTAAATCCTGCGTCCTCTGACTTTCCATCATTCCACCATAGAGTTAGTAGCCTTGGGGAATAGCGTGGCTCAGAAATGGCAGAGTCCAGATTTAAATCCCACATCCTCTGACTTTCCATCCTTCCACCATAGAGTTGGCAGTGTTGGGGAATAGCAGGGCCTTGCTCTTCTCCAGAGCCTTCCTCCAAGCTCCCTAGGCAGTGCACACTTTGCCTTCTCCATCGTAGCCCCTGTTACCAAACTGCCAAGACTCATTTCCATCACTGTGTTCCCTCCAGTTGAGGGTTCCTGAAGGTCACACCTGGTTCAGAGATGGCCATTTGCCAATAAATGAAGAACCCTGGACACATGGGCAAAGGACTTCCAGGAGCTGAGAAATCCTTCCAAGACACTGGACTCCAGGCCTAGCACAAAGCCCTCCATCCTGAGAATGCCCAGGCCTGTGGAGACAGCTCCTCCTTCCCCCACCCCCCCACATAGCATGACCCTGGTTCATTTCTGGGAAGTCCCAGCATCTTCGGGCTCAATGTGGATGCTCAAAGACCAAATCCTCCCCGCTTCAAAAACATATCATTCTAATACTGTCAGCTGTATGCATTGCTGTCTGTCCTGCCCTCTGTTTCAACATCTAACAGAAAAGGAGAGTTTTAGAACCTGGAGACTAGAGTCTTCCAGAAATGGAATTAGTCGACTTGCTGCTTTGGGAAAATACGTTGACCGTTTTGAACACTTAAGAGAAAACATTGGGGTTGGGGAGATGGCTCGATAGGTTAAGTGCTTGCTGCACAAACATGAAGACCTCAGTTTGGCACCCATATAAGAGCCAGGCATGTTGGCATGCACTTGTGAAGGCACAGACAGGAGGGTCCCTGAGGCTTGCTGGCTCCCTAGTCTAGTCAATCAGTGAGCTCCGGGTTCAGTGAGAGACCAAGTCTCAAAAGTATTAGGTGGAGAGTGACTGAGGAAGACACTGGAGACAATCCCTGGCTTCTACATGCATGTGCACCCCCCACATGCACCCACACACAAGGACATGTGTTCACATACACACACCATATACACATGCAAAAACTAAATTTAAAAGTGCTTTCTAAAGAAGAATATATTAGCAACTAATTCAGACCACATAGGGACAATGTGTAGAAAGCACTTGGAATGGCCCCTAGCTTAGAAAGTGCTCAGATGACCAGGTGTAGTGGTAGGCACCTTTAATCCCAGCCTTTGGGAGGCAGAGGTAGGAGGATCACTGAGAGTCCCAGGTCACCCTGATACTACAGAGTAAATTCCAGTCAGCCTGGGCTACAGTAAGATCCTTTCTTGGGGAAAATAAAAAGAAAGAAAAGAAAAGTGTTTGGGATGGATCCCTGCTCTATAAGAGGCTGAGAGCAGCCACCAATGAAGGAATAAGGTGGTCACATGGGAACAGGAAAGGGTGACCAGAAGCCCAGTGTCAAGTCAGTGGGAGCGGGAAGGGGACAGTGACTCAGAAAGAGGTGCTCAAAGAATCTGCCCAAACTAACCACAGGAAACAGATAAGAATTTTGGCAGAAGGGTCTTTCCGAGGTGGAAACCCATGGGCAGCGTGCTGGGGCTGGGGGAAGAGTGCCAGGGGCAAGCCAGGCAGGGGAGAGTAATGAGAGGAAGCCATGGTGAGAAGCTTCTTCAGCTCCGGGGCCTGCAGAACGAGGTCAGAGAAGCCCCCAGAGAGCAAGCAAGCCAGGGCCCAGAAAGGTGCGCACTCACACCAGCAGGATATCCACTTGGCTTCCATCCAAGATCCCTCACCCATGATCTATAGCCAGGAAGGGGAGGAAAGAGGTTGGCCGAGACCCTACACTGTGCCCAGGGCCAGCTGATGCAGAGCAGAGAGATACAAACACAGCCCGTTCACCAGCTGCACTTCTGGCAGAGCGAGGCCACAGCCAAGCGCCAGAGCTATTAAGTCTTCACCTCTACCAGCAACACGAGACCTTGGCCAAGTCACTCACCTCTCTCTGGGCCTTGGTTTCCTTGGCTGCGAACCAGTATCTACTGCACAGGGTGTTGGGAGCACTGGAGAAGCTATAGCAGTGCCAAGCACAGACTTTGCAGCCAATGCATGTCACCCATGAGACCTTGGGGGGGGGGTCTTCTCAAGCCAAGACACTCCTTTGAAGCGTGGAAGGAATCGTGGCTGCCCTACCCCTGTTAGCAGTGATGGTCAGTGCACTAGGCTCAGAGTCTACATGCCGCACCATGGCTACGACCTTGTTCTCTAGGCCTCTCTCATCCCCAGTGTTCACATCTCTAACATGAGAGTGTGAGCTATGCCAAATGCACAGGGGTACGTTAAGCAAAGACACCATACCCTGCTCACAAGACAGTAGAAACCGTGAGACCGGGGCTGACACGACCCCGTGATGAAGGGACCCACCAGCTGGTGAGCAAGGAGAAGAGAGGGGAAGGGGTGTGGGGGAAGAAGCAGAACCAGAAAGACTGAAACCCTACTGCTAAGCCATGTCCCAGTCACATAAGAACAGTGAAAAGGAATGGGGACACGATGGAATGGGGTCTTCATCCTTCTCTATGTCACCGTTGAAGGTAGCTACCAGATGGTTGATTGCCCACAAAGACCTTGTGGCTTGGCCAGGGGAAGTCACCCACCTACTCTTTCCCTTCGCTTTCTGGCAGTGCACACCAGGCAAAAGTGACACTCACAGAAGTCTCGGGTGGGAGGGATGACACGAAAGAGGAAGAAACTACTCAGGAGCAGAGAGCAGAAGACCTGCCCATGAGACATTCAGAGGTACCTTCCTGCCTTTGGCCCCAGCCTGCAGTGGAAGGTCCTTGGCAGGAAAGTATGGTGGAGGAGGGCCACACCGCCGACACCTAACCAGCATTGTGCTAGAGATGGAGCGAAGCTGACCCACAGGAGCCGCTAAAGAGGAATGGGGACACGGATGGATTCCACTGGGTCCATATAGAAGCAGCCTGGGCTGGGCAACATGAGGTACCTCAGACAACATGGCCCCTGCTTCTGTTTCCACTTGTAAAGTGAAAAGCTTAACCTTCCTGAGCCTTCAGTTTCTTGCCTCTGAAATGGCATGACAATATGTCGATAACTCCCTCGATGAGCAGCTGGGGGCAGAAAATACGGCTGTGAAACTGCGGTTACTGAAATCTGCCAGTGTGTGGGGGGGAAGGGTATTTCATTAATCTTCAAAATATTGTACATGCTTCCATCTCCCATTTCCAGAAGTGGTAACCGATAAAGAGAGGGCAAGTCAAAGCCACCAGCTGGTGAAGGTCAGGATGGATGTCAGATTCGAGGGCTGTGAGCTCTGTTTCTGCTTCACAGCTCATCATCTGGTGTTGAATGAGTAATGATCATTTTCCTGAAAAAACTGAATCTCGATCCCATTCCCAAGGGCTCTGTCATACTTGGCTTCACTGCCGGACATCAGTATAGTGATGTGGATTCCTGGAACAGCAGAGGCAGCCGATGGACAAGCCAGGCCTGTGATCTTCTGTAGAGCTTCTGGCTCTGACCTCACACACAAAGACAAGTGCGCTGGGAAGGACGGGATAGTAGTAGGAAAACGGGGACTCAGAGTGCATTCCGATCAATGGTCTTGAATCCATGTGACCATAAACATGGCTGATGCTATCTGGTGGTGGAATGAACATGAGTGGTCATGAGAAGGGGATAACTGAAAGAAGAAGGAGATGCTGGACCAATGACACAGCAAGAAGAGAGGGGAAGATGCTGGACCAATGACACAGTGGGAAGAGGGAGGAAGATGCTGTACCAATGACACAGCGGGAAGAGAGGGAAGATGCTGGACCAATGACACAGCAAGAAGAGAGGGGAAGATGCTGGACCAATGACACAGTGGGAAGAGGGAGGAAGATGCTGGACCAATGACACAGTGGGAAGAGAGGGAAGATGCTGGACCAATGACACAGCAATAAGAGAGGGGAAGATGCTGGACCAATGACACAGCGGGAAGAGAGGGGAAGATGCTGGACCAATGACACAGCAAGAAGAGAGGGGAAGATGCTGGACCAATGACACAGCAGGAAGAGAGGGGAAGATGCTGGACCAATGACACAGTGGGAAGAGAGGGAAGATGCTGGACCAATGACACAGTGGGAAGAGAGGGGAAGATGCTGGACCAATGACACAGCAATAAGATAGGGGAAGATGCTGGACCAATGACACAGCGGGAAGAGAGGGGAAGATGCTGGACCAATGACACAGCGGGAAGAGAGGGGAAGATGCTGGGCCAATGACACAGCAAGAAGAGAGGGGAAGATGCTGGACCAATGACACAGCAAGAAGAGAGGGGAAGATGCTGGACCAATGACACAGCAAGAAGAGAGGGGAAGATGCTGGGCCAATGACACAGCGGGAAGAGAGGGGAAGATGCTGGACCAATGACACAGCGGGAAGAGAGGGGAAGATGCTGGACCAATGACACAGCGGGAAGAGAGGGAAGATGCTGGACCAATGACACAGCAAGAAGAGAGGGGAAGATGCTGGACTAATGACACAGCAAGAAGATAGGGGAAGATGCTGGGCCAATGACACAGCGGGAAGAGAGGGGAAGATGCTGGACCAATGACACAGCAATAAGATAGGGGAAGATGCTGGACCAATGACACAGCGGGAAGAGAGGGGAAGATGCTGGACCAATGACACAGCGGGAAGAGAGGGGAAGATGCTGGACCAATGACACAGCAAGAAGAGAGGGGAAGATGCTGGACCAATGACACAGCAAGAAGAGAGGGGAAGATGCTGGACCAATGACACAGCAAGAAGAGAGGGGAAGATGCTGGGCCAATGACACAGCGGGAAGAGAGGGGAAGATGCTGGACCAATGACACAGCAAGAAGAAAGGGGAAGATGCTGGACCAATGACACAGCGGGAAGAGAGGGGAAGATGCTGGACCAATGACACAGCAAGAAGAAAGGGGAAGATGCTGGACCAATGACACAGCAAGAAGAAAGGGGAAGATGCTGGGCCAATGACACAGCAAGAAGAGAGGGGAAGATGCTGGACCAATGACACAGCAAGAAGAGAGGGGAAGATGCTGGACCAATGACACAGCAATAAGATAGGGGAAGATGCTGGGCCAATGACACAGCGGGAAGAGAGGGGAAGATGCTGGACCAATGACACAGCAATAAGATAGGGGAAGATGCTGGACCAATGACACAGCGGGAAGAGAGGGGAAGATGCTGGGCCAATGACACAGCGGGAAGAGAGGGGAAGATGCTGGGCCAATGACACAGCAAGAAGAGAGGGGAAGATGCTGGACCAATGACACAGCAAGAAGAGAGGGGAAGATGCTGGGCCAATGACACAGCGGGAAGAGAGGGGAAGATGCTGGACCAATGACACAGCGGGAAGAGAGGGGAAGATGCTGGACCAATGACACAGCGGGAAGAGAGGGAAGATGCTGGACCAATGACACAGCAAGAAGAGAGGGGAAGATGCTGGACTAATGACACAGCAAGAAGATAGGGGAAGATGCTGGGCCAATGACACAGCGGGAAGAGAGGGGAAGATGCTGGACCAATGACACAGCAATAAGATAGGGGAAGATGCTGGACCAATGACACAGCGGGAAGAGAGGGGAAGATGCTGGACCAATGACACAGCGGGAAGAGAGGGGAAGATGCTGGGCCAATGACACAGCAAGAAGAGAGGGGAAGATGCTGGACCAATGACACAGCAAGAAGAGAGGGGAAGATGCTGGACCAATGACACAGCAAGAAGAGAGGGGAAGATGCTGGGCCAATGACACAGCGGGAAGAGAGGGGAAGATGCTGGACCAATGACACAGCAAGAAGAAAGGGGAAGATGCTGGACCAATGACACAGCGGGAAGAGAGGGGAAGATGCTGGACCAATGACACAGCAAGAAGAAAGGGGAAGATGCTGGACCAATGACACAGCAAGAAGAAAGGGGAAGATGCTGGGCCAATGACACAGCAAGAAGAGAGGGGAAGATGCTGGACCAATGACACAGCAAGAAGAGAGGGGAAGATGCTGGACCAATGACACAGCAATAAGATAGGGGAAGATGCTGGGCCAATGACACAGCGGGAAGAGAGGGGAAGATGCTGGACCAATGACACAGCAAGAAGATAGGGGAAGATGCTGGACCAATGACACAGCGGGAAGAGAGGGGAAGATGCTGGACCAATGACACAGCAATAAGATAGGGGAAGATGCTGGACCAATGACACAGCGGGAAGAGAGGGGAAGATGCTGGGCCAATGACACAGCAAGAAGATAGGGGAAGATGCTGGACCAATGACACAGCGGGAAGAGAGGGAAGATGCTGGACCAATGACACAGCGGGAAGAGAGGGAAGATGCTGGACCAATGACACAGCAAGAAGAGAGGGGAAGATGCTGGACCAATGACACAGCGGGAAGAGAGGGAAGATGCTGGACCAATGACACAGCGGGAAGAGAGGGAAGATGCTGGACCAATGACACAGCAAGAAGAGAGGGGAAGATGCTGGACCAATGACACAGCAAGAAGAGAGGGGAAGATGCTGGACCAATGACACAGTGGGAAGAGAGGGAAGATGCTGGACCAATGACACAGCAAGAAGAGAGGGGAAGATGCTGGACCAATGACACAGCAATAAGATAGGGGAAGATGCTGGGCCAATGACACAGTGGGAAGAGGGAGGAAGATGCTGGACCAATGACACAGTGGGAAGAGAGGGAAGATGCTGGACCAATGACACAGCGGGAAGAGAGGGAAGATGCTGGACCAATGACACAGCAAGAAGAGAGGGGAAGATGCTGGACCAATGACACAGCAATAAGATAGGGGAAGATGCTGGGCCAATGACACAGTGGGAAGAGGGAGGAAGATGCTGGACCAATGACACAGTGGGAAGAGAGGGAAGATGCTGGACCAATGACACAGCGGGAAGAGAGGGAAGATGCTGGACCAATGACACAGCAAGAAGAGAGGGGAAGATGCTGGACCAATGACACAGTGGGAAGAGGGAGGAAGATGCTGGACCAATGACACAGTGGGAAGAGAGGGAAGATGCTGGACCAATGACACAGCAATAAGAGAGGGGAAGATGCTGGACCAATGACACAGCGGGAAGAGAGGGGAAGATGCTGGACCAATGACACAGCAAGAAGAGAGGGGAAGATGCTGGACCAATGACACAGCAGGAAGAGAGGGGAAGATGCTGGACCAATGACACAGTGGGAAGAGAGGGAAGATGCTGGACCAATGACACAGTGGGAAGAGAGGGGAAGATGCTGGACCAATGACACAGCAATAAGATAGGGGAAGATGCTGGACCAATGACACAGCGGGAAGAGAGGGGAAGATGCTGGACCAATGACACAGCGGGAAGAGAGGGGAAGATGCTGGGCCAATGACACAGCAAGAAGAGAGGGGAAGATGCTGGACCAATGACACAGCAAGAAGAGAGGGGAAGATGCTGGACCAATGACACAGCAAGAAGAGAGGGGAAGATGCTGGGCCAATGACACAGCGGGAAGAGAGGGGAAGATGCTGGACCAATGACACAGCAAGAAGAAAGGGGAAGATGCTGGACCAATGACACAGCGGGAAGAGAGGGGAAGATGCTGGACCAATGACACAGCAAGAAGAAAGGGGAAGATGCTGGACCAATGACACAGCAAGAAGAAAGGGGAAGATGCTGGGCCAATGACACAGCAAGAAGAGAGGGGAAGATGCTGGACCAATGACACAGCAAGAAGAGAGGGGAAGATGCTGGACCAATGACACAGCAATAAGATAGGGGAAGATGCTGGGCCAATGACACAGCGGGAAGAGAGGGGAAGATGCTGGACCAATGACACAGCAATAAGATAGGGGAAGATGCTGGACCAATGACACAGCGGGAAGAGAGGGGAAGATGCTGGGCCAATGACACAGCGGGAAGAGAGGGGAAGATGCTGGGCCAATGACACAGCAAGAAGAGAGGGGAAGATGCTGGACCAATGACACAGCAAGAAGAGAGGGGAAGATGCTGGGCCAATGACACAGCGGGAAGAGAGGGGAAGATGCTGGACCAATGACACAGCGGGAAGAGAGGGGAAGATGCTGGACCAATGACACAGCGGGAAGAGAGGGAAGATGCTGGACCAATGACACAGCAAGAAGAGAGGGGAAGATGCTGGACTAATGACACAGCAAGAAGATAGGGGAAGATGCTGGGCCAATGACACAGCGGGAAGAGAGGGGAAGATGCTGGACCAATGACACAGCAATAAGATAGGGGAAGATGCTGGACCAATGACACAGCGGGAAGAGAGGGGAAGATGCTGGACCAATGACACAGCGGGAAGAGAGGGGAAGATGCTGGGCCAATGACACAGCAAGAAGAGAGGGGAAGATGCTGGACCAATGACACAGCAAGAAGAGAGGGGAAGATGCTGGACCAATGACACAGCAAGAAGAGAGGGGAAGATGCTGGGCCAATGACACAGCGGGAAGAGAGGGGAAGATGCTGGACCAATGACACAGCAAGAAGAAAGGGGAAGATGCTGGACCAATGACACAGCGGGAAGAGAGGGGAAGATGCTGGACCAATGACACAGCAAGAAGAAAGGGGAAGATGCTGGACCAATGACACAGCAAGAAGAAAGGGGAAGATGCTGGGCCAATGACACAGCAAGAAGAGAGGGGAAGATGCTGGACCAATGACACAGCAAGAAGAGAGGGGAAGATGCTGGACCAATGACACAGCAATAAGATAGGGGAAGATGCTGGGCCAATGACACAGCGGGAAGAGAGGGGAAGATGCTGGACCAATGACACAGCAATAAGATAGGGGAAGATGCTGGACCAATGACACAGCGGGAAGAGAGGGGAAGATGCTGGACCAATGACACAGCAATAAGATAGGGGAAGATGCTGGACCAATGACACAGCGGGAAGAGAGGGGAAGATGCTGGGCCAATGACACAGCAAGAAGATAGGGGAAGATGCTGGACCAATGACACAGCGGGAAGAGAGGGAAGATGCTGGACCAATGACACAGCGGGAAGAGAGGGAAGATGCTGGACCAATGACACAGCAAGAAGAGAGGGGAAGATGCTGGACCAATGACACAGCGGGAAGAGAGGGAAGATGCTGGACCAATGACACAGCGGGAAGAGAGGGGAAGATGCTGGACCAATGACACAGCAAGAAGAGAGGGGAAGATGCTGGACCAATGACACAGCAAGAAGAGAGGGGAAGATGCTGGACCAATGACACAGCAATAAGATAGGGGAAGATGCTGGGCCAATGACACAGCAAGAAGAGAGGGGAAGATGCTGGACCAATGACACAGCGGGAAGAGAGGGAAGATGCTGGACCAATGACACAGCGGGAAGAGAGGGAAGATGCTGGACCAATGACACAGCAAGAAGAGAGGGGAAGATGCTGGACCAATGACACAGCAAGAAGAGAGGGGAAGATGCTGGACCAATGACACAGCAAGAAGAGAGGGGAAGATGCTGGACCAATGACACAGCAATAAGATAGGGGAAGATGCTGGGCCAATGACACAGCGGGAAGAGAGGGGAAGATGCTGGACCAATGACACAGCAATAAGATAGGGGAAGATGCTGGACCAATGACACAGCGGGAAGAGAGGGGAAGATGCTGGACCAATGACACAGCAATAAGATAGGGGAAGATGCTGGACCAATGACACAGCGGGAAGAGAGGGGAAGATGCTGGGCCAATGACACAGCAAGAAGAGAGGGGAAGATGCTGGACCAATGACACAGCAAGAAGAGAGGGGAAGATGCTGGACCAATGACACAGCGGGAAGAGAGGGGAAGATGCTGGACCAATGACACAGCAAGAAGAAAGGGGAAGATGCTGGACCAATGACACAGCGGGAAGAGAGGGAAGATGCTGGACCAATGACACAGCAAGAAGAAAGGGGAAGATCCTGGGCCAATGACACAGCAAGAAGAGAGGGGAAGATGCTGGACCAATGACACAGCGGGAAGAGAGGGGAAGATGCTGGACCAATGACACAGCGGGAAGAGAGGGAAGATGCTGGACCAATGACACAGCAAGAAGAGAGGGGAAGATGCTGGACCAATGACACAGCAAGAAGAGAGGGGAAGATGCTGGACCAATGACACAGCAATAAGATAGGGGAAGATGCTGGGCCAATGACACAGCGGGAAGAGAGGGGAAGATGCTGGACCAATGACACAGCAATAAGATAGGGGAAGATGCTGGACCAATGACACAGCGGGAAGAGAGGGGAAGATGCTGGACCCATGACACAGCGGGAAGAGAGGGGAAGATGCTGGACCAATGACACAGCAATAAGATAGGGGAAGATGCTGGACCAATGACACAGCAATAAGATAGGGGAAGATGCTGGACCAATGACACAGCGGGAAGAGAGGGGAAGATGCTGGACCAATGACACAGCAATAAGATAGGGGAAGATGCTGGACCAATGACACAGCAATAAGATAGGGGAAGATGCTGGACCAATGACACAGCGGGAAGAGAGGGGAAGATGCTGGACCAATGACACAGCGGGAAGAGAGGGGAAGATGCTGGGCCAATGACACAGCAAGAAGAGAGGGGAAGATGCTGGACCAATGACACAGCAAGAAGAGAGGGGAAGATGCTGGACCAATGACACAGCAAGAAGAGAGGGGAAGATGCTGGACCAATGACACAGCGGGAAGAGAGGGGAAGATGCTGGGCCAATGACACAGCAAGAAGAGAGGGGAAGATGCTGGACCAATGACACAGCAATAAGATAGGGGAAGATGCTGGACCAATGACACAGCAATAAGATAGGGGAAGATGCTGGACCAATGACACAGCGGGAAGAGAGGGGAAGATGCTGGACCAATGACACAGCGGGAAGAGAGGGGAAGATGCTGGACCAATGACACAGTGGGAAGAGAGGGAAGATGCTGGACCAATGACACAGCGGGAAGAGAGGGGAAGATGCTGGACCAATGACACAGCGGGAAGAGAGGGGAAGATGCTGGACCAATGACACAGTGGGAAGAGAGGGAAGATGCTGGACCAATGACACAGCAAGAAGAGAGGGGAAGATGCTGGACCCATGACACAGCGGGAAGAGAGGGGAAGATGCTGGACCCATGACACAGCGGGAAGAGAGGGGAAGATGCTGGACCAATGACACAGCAATAAGAGAGGGGAAGATGCTGGACCCATGACACAGCGGGAAGAGAGGGGAAGATGCTGGACCAATGACACAGCAAGAAGAGAGGGGAAGATGCTGGACCCATGACACTGGCTGCATTCTGTTTATGTTCTGAGAGCTTGAGTGACCATGAGTTTTAACATAATGGATTAATGTGTTTGGCAGAGGAACTTTCAAGGCAGAATAGCATTATGTCTGTGGCTAGCCTTGTCTTAGCTACTCTGAGTCAGCTCTCCAATAAAATAGAGCAAAAGAAAAGTAGAGAGATATGAAAAATGTGAAACTTAATGAGGAAAGAAATGTGAGCAATCTTAAAAATCCCTGGCAGGATCTGTAGCCACTTCCTCTGCAATTGTTAAAAAGAGTTTCCCTTAAAAATAAATCTGTAGCTCTTCACTGGGGCAATAACAAAGATGCTCTGAGGGCAAGACCCAACCCATTGAAGAATCAAGATAGAAAGAATGTGAATTATTTTTAAAGGAAAAAGTCTAAAGGAAGCATGCTGAAAAGATCTGATCTCTGTAGTCCAAAGTCAGCACAGGGATGTTGCTGTGTTCCCCAGGTGCCAAGCTTCATCCACATCTGACAGCAGAACCTGGCAGCATTGCCCACATGATAATGATGTTGGAAGAAAGATGCAAGATGGAAAGATCATGAAGTATTGCACCACAGGTCCAGAGATCTGCAGAGCATAAGTAATGTGAGGCAGGATCAGAGTTCCTGTGAGGAGCACCATGAGGCCACAGCTTGAAGCTGTGACTGTGAACCCTACATTGCAATGGAAAGTCCTCAGGATGTTAGAGATGTCAGGACCATGAGATGTGAGTCACAAAAAGCCTCAGGCTCATAGTAGATCTGTCCTGTGAGAGAGATTACAGAGAGCAGAGCTTGGAGGGTAGAGTTCTCCAAGCCTCTGGAAGTCCAGATTTCACTAGGAAACACAGACATAGAACATGGACTGCAGAATTTGGTATTTGCCCTGCTGGGTTTTGGTGTTGTGTTGTTCCAATATTTTCTTGCTGCCACCTCATTCCTCTCTTTTGGAATAGTAATATGTATTCTGTGCCATTATATGTTGAAAGTATGCAATAAGGCTCACAGTTAAAAGACTTTATATATGGCTAGAAAGATGGCTTAGCAGTTGAGGTGCTTGCCTGCAAACCCTAGGAGTTCATGTTTGAATCTCTAGGTCCCGCACAGCCAAGATGTGCAGTGACACAAGTGCAGAATGCCATACATGTGCACAAGAGGGCACACGCATCTGGAGTTGGTTCACAGAGGCTGAAAGCCCTGGTGTGCTCGTTTTGTTTTTTTTTTCTCTCTCTCTCCAAATATATGTCCCTCTAAAAATAAATAATAAAATAAGAAGACTGTCTTTAGTCTCAGATAAGACCTTTTGAACTTTTAAAAAAATTATTTATTTATTTGAGAGTGACAGAGAGAGAAAGAGGGAGAGAGAGAGAGACAGAGAGAGAGAGAGAGAGAATGGGCATGCCAGGGCCTCCAGCCACTGAAAACGTACTCCAGACACATGCGCCCCCTTGTGCATCTGACTAACATGGGTCCTGGGGAGTCGAGCCTTGAACTGGGGTCCTTAGGCTTCACAGGCAAGCACTTAACCACTAAGCCATCTCTCCAGCCCCCTTTTGAACCTTTGAACATTGGGATTGGTCAAAAACTGTAGAGACTTTTAAAGTTGGACTGAGTGCAATTGGCATCATGAAATGTCCATAAGTCTATAGGTGCCAGGGGTAGAATGCAGTGAATGTAAAAAGTGAATGCAAAATGTCCCTCGTAGGCTAATGCATTTTTTAATATTTTATTTTATTTATTTATTTGAGAGAGAGGAAGAGACATATGGAGAAAGACAGAGGAAGGGCACACCAGGGCCTCTAGCCATTGCAAACAAGCTCCAGACGCATGTGCCACCTTGTGTATCTGGCCTATGTGGGTCCTGGGGAATCGAACCTGGGTCCTTTGGCTTAACAGCCAAGAGCCTTAACCACTAAGCCATTGCTCAATCCCAGGCTACTGTATTTGTTGCTTAATTGGTGGCTCTGCTTGGTAAAGTTCTAGAACTTGTAGTACGTAGAGTTTGGCTGGAAGAAGTATGACTTTGGAGGTGGGCCTTGAGATTTCTTAATGTGGTCCACATGCCATTTAGGCTCTTTCTACTGTCTCTGTGCTGATGTGACAGTGTGACACTGTGTCTCTGCACTGGCCAGCTTTCCCCATCCTGATGGACTCGACCTTCTGAACCTGCAAGCCAAATCAAACCCTTTTCCTTCAATAACCCACTTGTGGTCAGGTATTTTATCCCAGCACCAAGCAAGTAATAGATACACGTTCCCTTATGATCACATCAGCAAGATGAGAAGAAATCAGGAAGGAATACTGCAAATGAATGGGGTGGAGTAGGGGACTAGAAGCCCTCGGGGGAGAGGGTGTTATCCTGGAGGCCCAGGAAATGAGGCACTGGGCGGATATGGCATCCTAGAGGCCGAGGGAATGAAGCACTGGGGAATATGATGTCCTGGAGGCCCAGGGAAGGAGGCATTGGGGGGATATGGTGTCCTGGAGGCC